>NW_026592890.1:27576155-27578859 GCF_907164565.1 Psammomys obesus | reverse complement strand
CTTTCTTTCTTTCTTTCTTTCTTTCTTTCTTTCTTTCTTTCTTTCTTCCTTCCTTCCTTCCTTCCTTCCTTCCTTCCTTCCTTCCTTCCTTCCTTTCTTTCTTTCTTTCTTTCTTTCTTTCTTTCTTTCTCTCTCCCCTTCTTTCTTACTTAAACCGTTGCTTAAGAGAGCCCTTTGAAATTAGAAGCTTATTCTCTGAGATTCCATGAATGTTTTTTGACTGGTACACTGTGTTATAAAGATTTTTCTGATTGCGTAGCTGGAAATAACAATGGGGGGGGGGCGATCTCATAAGTAGATGCCAGGAGCTGTTAAAGCTTATTTTTCCATGTAAATGACATTTCAGGTAGTAAAATGCAACGTGTTTCAGCTGTTACTTTGGAAGACACAAAGAGAAGAGCAATTGTATGGGATTTGTGTTGATTCTATCTCTAAAGGGAATGAGCCATAGTACACCACATGTCATAAATTAGACTGTTACACCAAACACCCACTGCTCCACATTGCCACAGCTCCCTGAGGAAACAATAGGCCTTAGACACAGAATCTCTGAAGTCTCCCTGTCTGTCTCTTGTCAGTAAAAAAGAACAGACACTGGTCTAAGCCTACGATTAAGAAGGAAGCTGGAAGGACTTATGGGAGAATTTTCCAGGCTGTGAATGGACCTCACCAAAACCCAGGGGAAAGTCTCTAGAGAAACAGAGGTCGTAGAAGTTTAAAGGTTTGATTATTTTTTAAAGTTTTTACTACCTTCTCAGTAAATGCTGCCTTAATTTTTCATTCTTACTAGCAAATTGTCATTTAGCACCCAATATTTCTCTTATTAAAGCCTAGAGAGTTATTATTTTCAGGGATGGGTGAATTTAACTGCCTTGCTGTCTGCCACAACTTTGCGAAGTATTTCAGGGTACAGAGTTCTCATTCCCTGCTGAATATATTCTCCTTTTATTGTGAGACATAAAGCCTTAACTGCTGAGAATCAAATGTAGCATAAGAGAGAAAAAAAAAAAAAAAAAAAAACCTCATTGGGCAAAGTGATTTTTCTCGCTTGGCTGTAGGGCGAACTCAGTAATTCATGACCCTTAATCAGTCTTTCAAATTCTTCATTTTGCTTTTCAGAATTTTTAAATATCAATAACTTTTTCCTGATATCTTATAGGACTTCTATCATGATGAATTGAAGTAATAGATTCCTGGTGGCTGTAAAAAATAGTGTTGCAGAAACACAATACATTTTTCTAGATTATACTGATAAGTAGTTACCCTGATGACTAAAAAGTCTAAAGCGTGTGCTGGGAAATGTTGTCCTGATGTAAAGGGCTGGATGTGTTTCCACTCGTGTAAATGGACTGTATCAGAAAGCACTAGCATGGTCAACGTAATGTCACTCAGAGGATCAGTGATTCCCCCAGCTCTGTCTTCAGCTGTATTAATTCATTCAACAAATGTTTACTAACTGCTCACTACATGACAGAGAGCCTATATTAAAAAACAAAACAAACAAACAAAAACAGATGCAGTATCTTTCTTCAGATAGCTTAGATCCTAAAGGTAAAGGGCATGAAATAACCATGTAGTAAACAATATATCTGATGATATTGAGTGGGTGAAGTAAAACAGAGACCAAGTAGCCAAATCCGGCTCACAGCTTGCTTTTTTGGGACACAACTGCAGTCATTCACAGTTTCCAGTTAGCTGCCTTAAGTAGTTAAAATACAGACGCTTGCCTACAAAGCCAGAAATTCTACTTCTTGACCGTTTACAAAGAGGTCGAAGTCTCCTGCTATTAGCCATTTGTGGTGGTTTGAATAGGAATGGCCTCTATAGACTCAAGTGTTTGAGTGGCACTACTAGGAAGTGAGGCCTGGTTGGAATTAAGTGTAGCCTTTCTGGAGGAAGTGTGTCACTGTGGGGATGGGCTTTGAGGTCTCCTATGCTCAAGCTCCACCCAATGTGGCTCATGGTCTCCTTCTGCTGCCTGGGGATAAAGATGTAGAAGTCTCAGCTCCTTCTCCAACACCATGTCTGCCTGTATACTTCCATGCTTCTTGCCATGAGGATAGTGAACTGAACTTCTGAAACTGTAAGTCACCCTGAATTAAGTGTTTTCTTTCATGAGAATTGCCCTGGTCATGGGGTCTCTTCACAACAATAGAAACCCTAACTAAGACACCGTTTCAAGGCATTTCAAGGGAATTTAAGGTTTGCTTTCAGTGAAATGGGATGCCCATAAAGAGTTGCTAGCTAAGCTGACTAAAAGGATTATTCTGGTGACCAGGATGTGCACACATGCAAAGGCTGGCATGCAATTATAGAGACCACTTTCAGTGTACAACAGTGTGGTGGAGAAGATCATTTTAGGGTGAAAGGATTGATAATGAGGTGGTAAGAATAAGGCTGGTTTTTGTGTATTATTGGTAATACAGTGAAAGATTTTGAGCTGAACAACTGGACAAATAAAATTTCTGTCAGCTGAGATATGAAAGTTGCCAAAAAAGTAAAACGATAAAAATTCAGTTTGGTTCGTACCTAAGCAACATGACCCTTGGATATTTCTTGATATTTGAGTCACTGTCAACCATACCTTTAGCCTTAAATGAGGGAGAAACAGAAAATTGTGAATTGGTATGCTGGGTCTCTTTTTTAATTTTGAAAACGTGTGTGTGTGTGTGTGTGTGTGTGTGTGTGTGTGTGTGTGTGTGTG
>NW_026592890.1:27547202-27576145 GCF_907164565.1 Psammomys obesus | reverse complement strand
GTGTGTGTGTGTGTGTGTGTGTGTGTGTGTGTGTGTGTGTGTGTGTGTAAGCATGGATGTGCCATGGCATACTATGTCTAGAGTTCAGAGGACAAATTTGTAGTTGTCAGTTCTCTTTTTCTATCATGAGTCTCAGAGCTAAAACTCAAATCACTTAGCTTGATGACAACCATGTTTACTTTCTGGGCCATCTCACTGATCACAGTCCAATTTTGGAAAGCCAAAATCCTGCAAGATGTGTCTACCTCAAGAGTCATGACTATTTTCAGAACAGTCACAAAAGAGAAGAGAAAAATCACATTTATTTAAAATCTAATATGTTCTCAGAGTTCCAAAAACAATACCTCACTTTTCAACTCTTGTCTTGAATTTGAAAAATTGGATGGCATTATTCCTGTGTTTCCATCATTTTTAATTGTAGGTAGAAATTCAAGGAAAATAGTTTCTGGTTCTGACTCTTTCAGTTAAAGAGAAACTGGAAATAACATCCCAAATTAGTGAGAACACATTCTTGACTTTCTTAAGAGTTCGTTTTCAGGTCGCATCTAAATTAACATTCTATGTATCAGAACAGGTTGGTCCATCCTGGTAATTGGAGTTCTCTTTCCAAGGCTAAATAAATTTTCTAAAACATCAACTTGAAGCACATGAGTTATACAAATTTCTTGGCACCTTAGTGATTATTATTATTATTTTTTTAATGGCTATGTTTGCCATCATGGGACTATGCAAATTCAGGGAGCAGAATGCAAATCATTAACATCTCTACCTGAAGGTGTACAGGGAGAACGCACAGCTGAGGACAGAAAGGATTCCCACCAGCTGAGTCACTAACCTGGCAGATCTCATTACCTACTGCCAAGCTTCTCAGCCATGACATTGACATTCTGGCCAGAGAAGACTTTAGGGGTTAGGCAATGGGGGATGCTCATTAAGAAGCACCTCTGGTGAAGTCAACCCCCTAGTCAACAAGAGCATCTGTGTCTTGCAAAAATGTGTTTGTGGTGACTGCCAAACTCTTTCTGGAAAGGGAGGCATAAAGGCTGAGAGATTAAGAAACACTGACTTCAAAGACAAACTCTGTTTTCTTAGCCTGGCATTGAGAGTCCTCTGTGGTTCACCCTACGGCATTTCAAACTTTCCCTTCCATGCTGGCCTGAAGATGCCTGATTTAACATGTCCCCTACAACATTATTGTTTGGGGAGCACGTGCAAACATCCAGCCCCCTCTTACAGAGTTCTATCTCTTGCTTCTAGTCAAGTGCCATCAGAACTTAAAAATCCAGTGACACTTTCCTTTTCTCATGAAATTTTTGTATCAAGTCTCAGGTACTGGGTGAAGTTAGTGTCAGTGTTGGGAGCTGTTTTGTCAGTGAGTCCAGGAAGCCCAGAGGAGACATTGCATGCCAAGCTCAGATGTTACTCAGAGAGTGTCTGGTAAAACCCAGAGCCCAGCTTCTGAATCTGTTGCTTTTTCTCCCGCCTGCTTTCCCAACATCTCTGGCCGCATTTTTGTTATTTGTTCTTCTCAGAAACTCTTAGAGATTTTGTTCTTATCATTCATTTAAATAATACTAGTCCTTTCACATAGAAACACAAATGTCATTTATTAAACATGTGAACTACAAGGCTACTTTTAAAAAACCAAACAAACAAGAAAAAAAAATCAGTTAACTTGACAGACATAACACAATCTATCTAGAAGAGGAATATTTTCTCCCCTATTCTGAAGAACAGGGAAGAGGGGATGAAGGAAGGAAGGTGGGAGTGGAAGGAGAGGAGGGAGGGGCTTATTACCGAGAAGTAAATTGAATAAATTAATAAAAAAAGAATTATATTTTGTTTGGCAAATTTTGTTTAAGTCAATATTATTTAAGAAAAGTTTATTTCACCAGCTCTGTCTAGTAGAAATAAGAGATATGTATGCTGGTGGGAATGTAAACTTGTACAACCACTCTGGAAATCAATCTGGCACTTTCTCAGACAACTTGGAATAGTGCTTCCTCAAGATCCAGCCATACCACTCCTAGGCATATACCCAAAAAAGGCTCAAGTACACAAAAAGGACATTTGCTCAACCATGTTTGTAGCAGCTTTATTTGTAATAGCCAGAAGCTGGAAACAGCCCAGGTGCCCCTCAACTGAAGAATGGATGCAGAAACTGTGGTACATCTATACAATGGAGTATTACTCAGCAATGAAAAATAGGGAAATCATGAAATTTGCAGGTAAATGGTGGGACCTGGAAAGGATCATCCTGAGTGAGTTGTCCCAGAAGCAAAAAGACACGCATGGGATATACTCACCCATATAAACATACAACGTAGAATAAACCCACTAGAATCTGTACATCTAAACAAACTAAGCAAAAGAGAGGACCCTAACTAAAATGTTCAATCCCCATCCTGAAAGGCAAAGAGGATGGACATCAGAAGAAAAAGAAAATAGGAAACAACCTTGGAACCTGCTACAGAGGGCCTCTGAAAGCCAGAAGAAAACAGGAAACAACCTTGGAACCTGCCACAGTGGGCCTCTGAAAGCTTCTGCAGTATAGACTGTCCAAGCAGATGCTGAGCCTGATGGCCAACTGATGGGCAGAGTGAATGGAATTTTATGTAAGAAGTGGGAAATAGTAAGAGCTGGAGGGGACAGGAACTCCACAAGCAGAGCAACAGAACAAGATAATTTGAACACAGGGAACTTCCCAGAAAATCATACTCCAACCAAGGACTATTCGTGGAGATGACCTGGAACCCCTGCACAGGTGTAGCCCATGGCAGTTCAGTGTCCAAGTGGGTTACATAGTAATGGGAAGAGGGACTGCCTCTGACATAATCTGATTGGCCTGCTCGTTGATCACTTCCCCCTGAGGGGGGAGCAGCCTTACCAGGCCACAGTAGAGGACAATGCAGCCACTTTTGATGAGAACTGATAGACTAAGATCAGAAAGAAGAGGAGAACCTCCCCTATCAGTGGACTTGGGGAGTGACATGCATGTAGAAAGGGGAGGGAGGGTGGGATCGGGAGGGGAGGAGGGAGGGGCTTATGGGGGGATACAAAATGAATAAAATGTAATTAATAAAAAATTTAAAAAAAAAGAAAAGTTTATTTCACCAGCTCTGTCTAGTAGAAATAAGAGATATGTATGAATTTAATAATTTCTGTTAAACATTTTTTAAAAGTAAAAAGAAATAGGTGAGCTTGATTTAATGTTTCATTTAATGTCACCATATCCAAAATGTTGCCTTGTACACATTTACTTATAGTAAGTCATTAATGAGGCTGCCATGATTCAAATATGGCTGTCTGTCCCCTCTGAGCCCCACGTTGAAGTTTAATCTGTACAGTCAAGTAAAGGAGTGCAAACTAAATCCAAGGATAGTGTTTGCAGGTAGGACCCATGGGAAGAGACTGACAGAAAAGGCCATCAGGGTGCTATTCCTCTAACTGAATCTTGGGGGCTTTGTAATAAGAGATGGAGAGACCAAAGGGCACACACATACACATATGCATACGAACATATTTCCTCTGAGACACACACACACATGCATGCATACCTCGCATGTATAGATTCCCAGGCTCTCGTCATATAATGCCCTCTGTAACCTTCCAGTCTCTCAGAGAGGAAGTCATCACAAATGTGTCTGCTTGTTCTCCGACGGCCTTATCTGTGAGCACAAATTAAGCTTTTTTTTTTTTTTTTCCTCTAGAACCTATCCAGACTGTATGATGCTGTGTTAGTAGCAGCAAGTATACCGAAGGACAGGTCTGAGACCCCCTCCCACATATCTGCATCAAGTCTTCGGAATCTGGTGTTTATTTTATATTTACACCTCAATATAAGAGCATCTTCCTTCCTCTCCTCTCTTTCATCCTCCCCCTTCTTTTTCTCCTTCTCTCCTGCCCTTCTTTCCTTTTATCTTTTTAACCTTTCCTTCATCTTTGTCACCCAAATGATCAGACCCAAAGATCATTCATAATAGGCAAGCTCTTGGCTGTCAAATTGTATCCCCAGTCTCAAGCGCAGTGACATTTTCACGCCTACTATGCAGATCATAACCAGTATTACACACTGAGGTATCACGATAGAGCTCCCTGGGTGCAGGATGCAAGGTGGGAACGATGACGCTTCGCCTAGGAGTAGCCACAGTAAGCACATTTGGATAATTTATTTCAAGTTAATGCTGTTTGTAAGCTGAAAAGTGTTAGTTATATCCTCAGGCTTGAATGGAACTAAGTGGGCTGCGAATATGCTTCCTGGTAACTTGGTGACGGGGACTTGTTGGTGACATTTAGTTGGTTTTAGAAAAGATGACATAAATCTGTCAGCTGTAAAAGAACATTTTCATTCTTTAACCACATTTTTGTGGCTAAGGGTAAAATTGACTCATCTGAGGTTTACTTTAAATAGAAATTCTTAATAATATTTGAGCAGCTGGCACAGTAGCTGTCAATGCATGACCCTCATGATTTAATTCTATTTTAATGGCTAAATGTAAAGTCTTTTAAAATAAAAAACAGAGTATTTAATATCCATTAATAGTTATTTTTATATAATGCATTCACTCACATTATTTTTCTTAGCAATTTTGTATTTTAACAATTAATATTTACCAAATTAACATATAATTTGTGTATATTCATCTCACATTTGAAGTTGGCAAAGGTTCGAAATTAATTTGTCAAAGAATTTTTCAACCTGAGTTCTGAATTATCTTTTCTAAAAAAGTATTTTATTATATTTACTTGTCTGTATATGTATTTTGTTTGTATACATGTATTGTTTGTGCATGTGTGTATGTGTGTGTATGTATGTATGTATATATTTGTATATGTGTGTGTGTATATGGGTATTTGTGTATATATGTGTGCGCACCTAAGTGTGAATGTATGTAGATGAGTGTCTGTATGTGTATTGTATATGTATGTGTATATCATGTGTATGTGTGTGCATGTGTGTATTATGTAAGTAAGTGTGTTTGAGTATATTGTGTGTCTATGTGTGTGTTTGTGTGTATGTGCCCACGTGTAGGTTGGAGGTCAATATGGGAGAGATAGTTCTCTCCTTCTACCACATGAATCCTTGGACTGAACTTGGGTTGTCAGGCTTACAAACAAGTGTCTTTACCTACACTGAGCTATCATGCCAGCCCCTGGGTTTTCTTCTAACATTAGCAGACATAACCTTGCCTTTGACCTAAATTAAGATTTAGTTCTTTTAAATGATTCAAGAAAGGCTGGCTTGTTTGTTTGTTTGTTTGTTTGTTTAATCTGCATGTACACTTGAGGGCTGCCTCACGTAAGTAGGAACCACCCCTGAATGGCTTCATGTCAAGTTCATGCTAGTGTCAGTATAGCAAAGAAAGATGAAAATACATAACGATGCAATCTGGGTGAGCCTACTTGGTTCAAGGACTTTTCTTTATCAGGCTCTAAAGAAATTGATCCCTTAGTTTGTTTTTCCTCAGCAGTATGAGGACCAAAAGGGACTTAAAGCAGGAGTCAGGATCAGAACAAAGTCATCATGTAAAATTACTGAATTTATAGGAAGTATTCCTCATAGTATCGGGGTATTTGGGAACTATTTCAATCTCAGTATTTTATGGGTTTGCTTTTATTTGATTCCTACAGCTCAGTTTTAAAGATGGAGAAAATAAGGTCTGGAGAAGTTCAGTCATCTGAATAAGGTCCCACAGTGACACCACAGCCTAGAGGTTGGGGCTCAGTGCCTTTCTCCTACTGTGGGGAATGACAGCCTGCCCCTAGACCATATGAGCCACTTAATGGAATAACCCACGTACAGTTTACTACAGCTAGTTGAAGCACCTTTATTAGTAAACACAGTGTGTAGTTGAGACAGCAGCAGCAGGGCGTGAGAGCTTCTAGGCAACGTGTGAAATGCTGGTTCTTACAGAAACTAAAAACTGAATTTCATCAACACGAAATCTAGTGAAGTGCGTAAGTTATAAAAGTGAAAACACACAACGCCTTGACTATTTCTCTGTTTTCATTACCAGCATCACCATACCACGGTGTGTAATTTCACATTTCATGCCTATTCTAGGTGAACCTTTCAACAATTACCAGTCTAGTTCTATGCACATTTTTATACATAAAGTGTGTATTCCATTCTTTACTGCTTACTACTCACACAAACTCACAACTATTACACATATGTTTATTTAATACTCACTGCACACCAAATATATTTGTAGACACTTATATAAGAATGACTTCCATAAGAACTATGTTTATACTTTTTCAATTAATATGATATAGATATATAAATATAATTAATTCCATTCCACAGAAGTAAAGGTCCCTAAGACTTAAAGTTGTTCATTCTCTTCCTCAAAGTCAAGCAAATAGGAAATGGCAAAGCTCAATCTGATTCAACATGGTATAAATCAATACTTTAGGATGCCACGGCTCTAGGGACTAAGTGTGGTGATAGCTCAGAACAGGGTTATTATTGAGGGAAAAACCATCTCAGCATGCTACTTCTCCATTTTACAAAAGCTAGCTTCATTTGAATGAGTTATCAACACATCCATTTGATTGCAAGTTGAGAATCTATAGTACGGAATAGTTATATGCAGCCTAGAATATAAGAGGGACTGAGAGAGAAAACAGCCAAATGAGTGGTGACACAACATAGCTACCTTACAGAAGGAAAATACTTACAGTGCACTTGCACTTCAGGCAAGCAATAGTCACTACATTCCAAGATCACCATTTTCTAAGTAATCCCTGTACTTGGGAGAGTGGGGCAGGGGAATTGTGGATTTGAAGTCAGCTAGGGTATACAGAGAGAAGCTATTCAAACTTTTTATTTAGATTATAATTTTCATTTGAAAATGAAAATGAGAGCAAAGTGAGCTGCCTTGACCTGACCTTTTAGTTGGTTATACCAAGGGACACAACCTGACACCTTGCAGTGTAGAACAAGGTCATTAAAGAGGAAATGCTGGAAGAGCTTGAATGACGAGACATAATTTTCAGTATTTCTCAACAAGTGATTTTTTAGGTTGGTAGCACAGGAACCAGAATGCCAAGATATAATACAAAGTTAATGAGAGAACAAGGGCTTTTCTTGTTCATGTCACAATCTGACGCAAGTTGGACACTGGGGAATCCAGGAATCTGGTTTCTTTCAGTTTATAATGACTCTCTTCTAGAGTTCTTCATCTCTACCCAAGGACTGGTAGAGAATATGTTCTGAGCTGCCTGAGATCAACTTTTCTTCACACATAGATTTCTGCCACATGGTCACAACCTAATGGGCCAAGAGATTGGGAAACATAGGAAAATGCATGGATGGTTCGTGCCAGAGATGGGCCCCACCATGTTCCCTGCAACCAAGAAAGCTTTCTTTCTTTCTTTTCTCACACACTCCTATTCTGCTCTTTAATCAGTATAGATTTTTATCTCCTAAATGTACCAGAGTGAAAAAACACTCTTTAAGAAAGTACTTATTCTTCTTAATGGCAAGTTTGAGACATCATTATTTGAAATCAGATTGACAGAGAATAGACAATACACTTGTGCAGCTTTCCTTGTGGAATGTTCTCTTAAAAGCCTGTCAAAGTCCTCATCATGTTCACATTTTGGCATTTTAAATCAGGGAAATCTAGGAAATCTACCATGACAGCGTTATAGTTCCACCAATAAGCTTCTCTTAATGTAACTCTTCTCTGTATCATATGTAAATTTCTAGATCCTTAATTGGCAATGTTGAAGATTGTTTTATTAGAGAATATAACATTTATTTATTTTAGGGGTACTTGAAAATTGTCTCTTTGGAACTGCCAAGACTCAATGTAAAATTTGGCCTGGAATGTGCGGTCTTCAGCAGGTGCTCTCTTGACCAGCTAAATAATCATTAAGTATTCAAGTGGGCTTATGGGGCTCACTTCTAATCTTTGCCTCAAACTGTACACCAAACGCAATTAAAGCATAGAGAATAGTTTATGTGGACTAAGGGAGCCTTGAGATATTATGTTGTAATTTCAAGCTAAAACTGGAAAAATTCCAGGCAAACATTTGTTTACCCTCTGAAGGCTTCTCTTGTCACAGATCTGTTCCCTTCTCTCTGGTATTGTGTTTATGTTCATGTTCTGCTATCGGAGCTTTGGAGGGGGGAGGGAGGAAGACATGGTGAAGTATTTTAAGTGTAACAAGAGGAAGAAAAGATAGACATTTTTCTCCAAGTAGATTCCTGATAATTATATCTGAGGGAATAGAGCTTCATCATTGCAGGGAATATTCACCATAAATAACTTCAGGACAAGAACCATCCAGCTTTCACAATTAGGTCATCATACATAAAAACTTTCTTCTTGACTTTAAGTTAAGATAATGTAGGAAATTATTCTCCATACTTATTTCAACTTGGCTTTCACACTTTTAATATTTTTTCTTTTCTAGTATAATAAAGAAAAAATAACAACAAGGAGGGTGGCTCTTTTGAACTGGCAAAGTTCATACCATCCACTTTTCTCCCGCACTTTCCCCTTGATGGTAGTTGGTATTTTTCAATTTACTTTTTTAGTGCCCTGAACACATGAGGTGAAAGGTAAGAAAACTCTGGCATGATGTTTGAAAGCCAAGAATTTGCAAAGTTTGATCAAGAAAAATGAGCTTTACTTTTAAAATAACCTCTTCTCCTTCACTTTGTTTCAATGAAAAATTATCTTCTCCTAAAATATCCTTTTCCTAATATAGAACTCAAGGTTTTGTTGTTTGGTCGGCCCCTACCCATAGCACTGCTCTGCAGAATTTCTCTGGGTTTTATTCTCCTTCTGCAAACAAGCGGCACCAAGATATAAGGACAAAATGTAATGGAAATTCACTTCCAATCAGGGAGCAACAGAAAGAAACGTTAGATTTTACAGAGTGGCTCATGTTCCCTCAGGTGCGGTTGAGTTAAACAGAGAATGAAATAGCCTAGAGGAAAATGTGAGGCACGGGAACAGGGAGAATGTAGATGGCAAGAACATGAGGAAGAATGAGGCAGTCAGAAGGATGTAGCTGCAATGATGTCCATTGAGATCTTAGATCTAGTCTGTGCAAGGTACCTCTTTTAGCTTTTCAGTGTGAACTCCACGTTTTTCTTTAGTGATGTCTGGATTATTTTGCTTCTCAACAAAAGACCTGGAATTGGCTCTGCGTTAGTTCCCATTGCTGTATGAATACCTTATAAAAGAGCTTGATGAAAACAAAACCAAAAATGTTTCTTTGTCTTTTTGGCTTTAGAGGTTTCTAGCCCAGGATCAGAGAGCTTTTGGGCCTTTCCTGGGGGGTTGCCAGGAGGCAGTGGCGGGAACACACAGGAGACCAAAGCTGCTCTCCTTCTGCCTGAGAAGAGAAAGCAAGTAAGGGAATTCCCTTAGAAGGCATGATCAATGGTGCAGAGATTTCTTACTGAGCTTCCATTTCTTAAAGTTATCTCCACATCCATGTGCATCAAGCTGCTGCTAAGTGACCAACACACAAGTCTTTGGGGACATTCTAGACGTGAACTACATCATGCTTTCCTAAGAAAAGAGACACTTTAAATTTGTTTTTCTTTTGTGTTTTTTCTTGTTTGGCTCCCTAGTTCTCTTAATTGACATCTCAGGTTGTTCTGTTACGATTCAGTGTTAAAGGAGGGCTTTGAAGAGGAAGTACTTGGGAGTTCTTGTGAGGAAGTACTGACAGTGGATCCCAGGACCTCAATGCATGCTAGTACTATATCTCTAAGGCCTCGCCCTTCTTCCTACAGTTATGCCACTTGTTGCTCTTACAGCTTCCCAACAGTTCTTATCCAACTCATAAAAATACTACTCGGGTGATAAGAATGGTAGCTGCTTTGTAATATTGAGCTGTCAGTGCAGTTGGTCTTAATGTCTTTTATATCATCATTGGTTTGTGTAAAGGATAAGAAAGTATGGGAGAGGTAGCTTTACAAGGAGTTGCTAAATGTCATGTAAATAAACACTTTCAATGTGTCATAATAATAGTGTATTTAAAAATACTTAAATAAAAATAAAGTTAAAAAAAATCTAGGCCCTAGAGAGATGGCTTAGTGGTTAGGTGCTCTTCCTGCTCTTACAGAGGACCAGAATTCAGTTCCTACTACCCATGCCAGGCAACTCACAGCCACCTGTAATTCTAGTTCTGGGCATCCTGTGCCCTCTTCTGGCCTTCACTGGCACCACACTCGTGTGCACACATATACATACAGATACTTATACATAAACACAGAAATGTTTTTAAAATCTTAAAAAAAATTGAAAAATACCTAAAATGGATTCATATGTGAATTGTGTCAACACAAGGAGAAAAAAATGACATAAATTTCTTGCCATTTTAAAACACTCAGATGCCTTAACTGTCATTCTCGTGTCACATAAGAGTTTGTGTATACTACTTACTTTCCTATTGCTTTCAATTTTCGTTTAATATCCATAACAGAAATAGGCCACATGTTTTTCATCAGGTATATAATGAAAACTTAACAGTAGTATAAGATAAACATATTAAAAGCAACTATTTAGTTACAGCTAAGTAGTTGCATTTTATTTAATATTAAAAGAAATCTAATTTGTGTAACCTGTGTGCTATTGTTGGCCACTTTGGTAATTTTGGTTGTAGATAATCTTGGACTGTTAAAAAAGTGCTTCAGTGAGTCATTTTCTATGCATCCCACTTCCTTGTACGCGAGTGCATCTGTTGAAGGTGGTGTAACTCTGAGTACATCCATCTTTACCATAAATAATTGTAGCCTGTTTCTCCTTTGGATATATACCAACGATATATGAGCACCTTATTTTACAGTAACATCTCCAAAAGTGTTAAACAAATGTCAAGTGCTCTTCATGCTAAATAAAAATGATGCTGCATGCTGGCTTTGTTCAGCATTTCTCATACTGAATGTGTAGTTGAAGCATCTTTTTATATGTCCAAGTTATTTTTTTTTTTAATGAAAACTATCTACTGTGTTATTGGCTTCTCCCTTTCATGTATTAATAGATTTGGAATTTTAGTTCTTAGTATATGACAGAAGAGAAAGTGTTTTTGTTGTTGTTGTTGTTGTTGTTTGTTTTTTTGCCTGTTTATTTGTCTTTTGAATTTGAGGGAGGCATGAGGTAGTGTTTTATATAATAATGATTTAGCTACTTAGCGTTTTAGGGCTGTGAAGATAAATTATAACCATAGCAATTCTTGTAAAGGAAAACATTTAACTGGGGCTCACTTACAGTTCATAGGTTTAGTCCGTTATCATCATAGTGGGAAACATGCTGGCAGGTAGGCATACTTGGTGTTGGAGAAGGAGCTGAGAGTTCCACATCTTGATCGACAGGCAGCAGAAGGAGACTGTGTGCCACATTGGCAGGATCTTGAGCATATAAATCCTCAAAGCCCACCCCCACAGTGACACACTTCATCCAACAAGGTTACACCTTCTCCAGCAATGCCTCATCTTCTAACAGTGCCACTTCCCACGGTCAAGCATTCAAACACATGAATATGTGGAGGGTATTCCTATTTAAAATCATCACAGGTATTAAACATACAATAACATTTACAATTTTTCCTTTTGTAGATTAGAGATAATTTATAATAAAATCTGGGGTACTTTTCTTTACAAGGTTAAAAAGCATTTTCTTATTTTTTTTTCTTTTAGTATTTTTGAGGCTTAATTTTTTTCTACATTCAAACTCTGGACTATAAAACTTGGACTTGATAATCAGGGAGAAGGACAGATCTATCTCAACATTATTTAATTGCATTGTTAGGTGTATTTCCCAATAAATTACAATATATATTGGCACTATTTTTATAGTTTCATTAATCTTAGTTTTAAATGATCTATTTAACAGTAAAATTTACTATGCCCCAATGCCAGACATGGCCTTGATTCAAAGTGACAAGAACAATAGATGACCCTCACAGAGTCTCACATAGGCAAGATGGTGAAGGCAGCCCTCAAATAGATGAGTCCTGCGGTCTCAGACAGCAAAGTCCACAATTATACTGTAGAAAACTCGCTGCTTGCTTCAGGTTTCTAGAATAGGCAATGGTCAAGCTGCTAAGCATTTTTCTAATCCTAGCCCTGAATCAGCCACACAGTTTTGGTTGTCTCAATGCTAATATACTTGCCCACCATGTCAATGTCCTACATTTGCCTAGGATGGTTGACTGATCTCTGAGGGAGCTGCTATGGAAACGCTGTTTAGATGAGTACTTACCTACTCAGGTGAGAGGCAGACAGAACGGGTCAATTCTACCCTGTTACTCATGATACTGATGGGTGTCAGGAACTGACAACTATTGTTGCCATCAAGCAGGAAAATTAAATCCATCCCACCACACCAGTTTCAAAGGTGTTTCCTGCTTTTCAGAACAGTAATTGTTTCAGAACAGAGTTCAAGTTGATTCTGTTAAAATCTACTTTAAGAAGAGGACTAGAGACCGCAAGGTCTAATGATATGTGTGTATGTGTGTGACTGTGGTGTGCATGTGATGTGTTATGTGTTGTGTATGTGCAGGTAGTGTGCTTATGTGTATGTATGCATGGTGTGTGATGTGTGCTATGTGCGTGTCCATGTGTGTCAAAGTTTTGTGTTGTGATCTTGATTTACAAAGACCAAGACTGCTGCCCTGGAGTGGTTCTGTTTGCTTTTCTCCACATGCTTTACTTAGAGATCTATAAAGCCATTTCATCAAGAGAGTGGTATGTGGCACAGTGCAACCTGGAGCCCTAGCACAGTCGGCAGCACAGATTTTGAGATAAATGCAACATATTCAAGATTGGATAAAAGTTCATATATAAATTTCATTTCTCTCCTCCAAATTATGGTCCTTGCTCCCTTTTCTGACCACACTCCTATGGTAAATTCCCAATAATTTGCACCTGTGAAAACTTAACTCTGCCTGCCTCTTTCTTTAGTCTCACACAGACTTCTTTCTACAGTGGACAGTTTTTATCATTTTTACAGCAATGTAAGAAAGCATTCTCTTTTCAGGACACCTATTGTCCTCTCCTCAAGTTACATAAAATGTCTTACTATTAAGAACCACAAAGCCTGCAAGACTCCTGGCAGTATATCAGGGGCTTACTACCTCCCTTTGCTATCCAAGGGATTGAATGTCGTACTCATGAGATTGTTGTACTCATGAAAGTGAATGTTTTGCTCATCTTCTAAGAAATGATATGAACTCCATGGAACTGTACCTCTTAAACATTAACGTATAGAAGGTTTCTCTGGGCTTATATGGTTTTGCTATATTACAGATTCAAGACCCTAGCCCCACAGATTCAAGATACAAGTCATATGAGATGAGGCCTAACAAAGTTGAAATTTAAAAAAAAAAGTATATTCCATGGTTGATGTGTGATGTCCTTGATCTACACTTCACAGAAAACTTCATAGACATAGAACAGTATAAAATTTTTGCTAATTTCCCCCTGCCTTCACCATGTGGCTGTATGCAGGACAGAGTGCATTCATTTAATGTGCTCTTACTTTATCATTTGAACAAGGTTTTGATTAGTCAACCATTTTTTGTATGTTGAAAATAATCTTTTTTCATACAGTATATTCTGATCATAGTTTCTGGTTCCCAACTCTCCCCAGATCAACCTCCCACTCACCCAACTCGAAGCCTTATTTCTCTTTAGAACTCCTATAGCTGATAAACACCTTCAGCAAAGTAGCC
Source organism: Psammomys obesus (assembly GCF_907164565.1). Classification (NCBI taxonomy): domain Eukaryota; kingdom Metazoa; phylum Chordata; class Mammalia; order Rodentia; family Muridae; genus Psammomys; species Psammomys obesus. The sequence continues at coordinate 27,562,441 of NW_026592890.1, read as the reverse complement.
GGATACAAAATTAACTCAAAAAAAATCAGTAGCACTCCTGTATACAAAAGACAAAAGGACTGAGAAAGAATTTAGGGAAACAACACCCTTCACAATAGCCACAAATGACATAAAGTACCTTGGTGTAACCCTAACCAAGCAAGTCAAAGACTTGTACGAAAAAAATTTCAAGTCTCTGAAGAATTAGAAGAAGATATCAGAAGATGGAAAGATTTCCCATGCTCATGGCTTGGCAGGAATAGCATAAAAAAATGGCATCTTACCAAAAGTAATCTACAGATTCAATGCAATTCCCATCAAATTACCAACACAATTCTTTACAGACTTAGAAAGAAAAATTCTCAACTTCATACGGAATAACAAGAAGCCCAGAATTGCTAAAACAATCCTCTACAATAAAAGATCTTATGGAGGTATCTCCATCCCTGATCCTAAGCTGTACTATAAGAGCAACAGTTATAAAAACTGCATAGTACTGGCATAGAAACAGAATGGTGGATCAATGGAACCAAAGAGAAGACCCAGAAATAAACCCACACACTTAGGAACACCTGATCTTTGACAAAGATGCCAAAACCATACAATGGAAAAAAGATAGTATCTTCAACAAATGGTGCTGGTCTAACTGGATATCTACATGTAGAAAAATGCAAATAGATTCATACTTATCACCCTGCACAAAACTATAGTCCAAGTGGATCAAAGACCTCAAAATAAAAGCAGACACATTAAATCGGTTAGAAGAAAAAGTGGGGAAGACCCCAGAACTCATTGGTACAGGAGACAACTTCCTGAACAGAACACTAACAGCACAGGCTCTAAGCAACAATCAATAAATGGGACCTCATGAAACTGAAAAGCTTCTATAAAGCAAAGGACACCATCATCAAAACAAAACAACTGCCTACAGATTGGGAAAGAATCTTCACCAACCCTTTATCTGACAGAGGGAAACTATCCAGTATATATAAAAAACTAAAGAAGCTGAAAAGCAACAAATCAAGTAATCCAATTAAAAATGTGTTACAGAGCTAAACAGAGAATTCTCAATAGAGGAATATTGAATGGCAGAGAAACACTTAAAGAAATGTTCAACGTCATTAGCCATTAGGGAAATGCAAATCAAAACAACCCTGAGATTTCACCTTACACCCATCAGAATGGCCAGGATGAAAAATTCAAGTGACAACACATGCTGGAGAGGTTGTGGAGAAAGGGGAACCCTCCTCCACTGCTGGTGGGAATGTAAACTTGTACAACCACTCTGGAAATCAATCTGGCACTTTCTCAGACAACTAGGAATAGTGCTTCCTCAAGATCCAGCTATACCTCTCCTAGGCATATATCCAAAAGAGGCTCAAGTACACAAAAAGGACATTTGCTCAACCATGTTTGTAGCAGCTTTATTTGTAATAGCCAGAAGCTGGAAACAACCCAGATGTCCCTCAGTTGAGGAATGGATACAGAAATTGTGATACATTTACACAATGGAATATTACTCAGCAATGAAAAACAAGGAAATCATGAAATTTGCAGGTAAATGGTGGGAATTGGAAAGGATCATCCTGAGTGAGCTATCCCAGAAACAGAAAGACACACACGGTATATACTCACTCATATAGACATATAATATAGGATAAACCTACTAAAATCTCTACATCTAAAGAAACTAATAAAGAGGGAGGACTCTGACTAAAATGCTCAATCCCCATCCTGAAAGGCAAAGAGGATGGACATCAGAAGAAGAAGAAAACAGGAAACAAGTTAGGAACCTGCCACAGAGGGCCTCTGAAAGGCTCTGCCCTGCAGACTATCAAAGCAGATGCTGAGACTTATGGCCAACTGTTGGGCAGAGTGCAGGAAATCTTTTGAAAGAAGTGAGAAATAGTAAGATCTGGTGAGAACAGGAACTCCGCAAGGAGAGCAACAGAACCAGAAAATTTGAACACAGGGGTCTTTCCAGAGACTCATACTCCAACCAAGTACCATGCATGGAGATAACCTAGAACCCCTGCATAGTTGTAGCCCATGCCAGTTCAGTGTCCTGGTGGGTTCCATAGTAATGGGAAGAGGGACTGCCTCTGACATAAACTGATACTGATTGTCCTGCTCTTTGATCACCTCCCCCTGAGAGGGGAGCAGCCTTACCAGGCCACAGAAGATGACAATGCAGCCACTCCTGATGAGATTTGATAGACTAAGATCAGAAGGAAGGAGAGGGGGACCTCTCCTATCAGTGGACTTGGGGAGGGGAATGGGTGAAGAAGGGGAAGGAAAGGTGGGATTAGAAGGGGAGGGGGGAGGGGTTTATGGGGGATACAAAGTGAATAAAGTGTAACTAATAAAAGTTAAAAAAAGAAAACAAACATGAAATCAAAAAGAAAAAACCAACAGAAAATTTTAAATTAAAAAAATAACAATGAGAAAGCACAATACACACACATATATACATAAACCAACACATTAAGAACACAAATTAGAAACCATAACACACCAAGAAAAGACTAGTAAGACAAAAAAAAAAAACCCAAATAAAGTGATACGTGACAAAAATCTACAAAAATACCATTGAGTTCACTTTCTGTTGGCCGTCTGCTTCTGGAGATGGGGCCTGCCCTTAAGTGTGGTTGATACAGCTGGTGAAAATCACTGGAGAAAACTAAGTTTTTCTTTGCAAGTGATGTCATTTGATCAGAGCTTCTTGGTTAGGGGAGGGAGCTCATATCTACTTCCCTTTCTCGGTGTACGGACCCTGTGAAGGCTGTCACAGTCTCTGAGATCATGTGTGCATAAATGATTTTTTATTAACACTGTATTTTCAGTTTCATTGCTCAGTTATTCTTGCTTTCACATCTATCACTTAAAAGGCATCAGATTTCTTGTTGATGTTTTGCACTATGTTTCTTGACATCGGTTTCTTCTTTCCACTAATAATTACTCCCTTCACTTTATCTGGGCACCTCTTCATTCCCCTCAATCTTGTCCTCCAGCGAGAGTTCATTGCTCCCTGAATTGAAGCAGAATTATGGGAAATGTCTAGTCAATCAGACCTCTCATTTTCCTGGCCATGGCAATTTGTTCAGAGATAAGGAAATGACCGAGAAAGAACCAGAGCACCATTAATAACACTGCATTGGAGGTTCTGGAGTGTATTTGCACTTATATTGGGGATAAAAAATGGTAGAAAATGGATTTATCTTGCCTTAACAGAGAGCCTGGAAACAAAATAAACCATTGGAAGAGAGAAGAACCCAGAAATGCAAAGAAAATCTTTGAACCTTTGGACCTTTTCTGAGTTTCCAACCCAGCTGGACCAGCAAGCTTATACTTTCCAATTGGTCAATTTTTATTCTCCCCCAACATATTTTGAGTTAGATTTTCTATCACTTGTAATCAAAAAACCCTATCAAGATATGAACCAGTGACTAATAAATAGTCTGAAATATATTCCACTGAGTATTATTTTGTTGATACATCTTGACACCTATTTCATATATGTATAAATGCATGCGTTATATTTCATGTTATATATAATATGTATATATATGCATATTTTACATACATATATAAGTAGCACTCTATTTTTATTGCTATAGGAACAGCTTTAGAGGAAGGGATTTACTCTTTTAATTTTTTTATCCCCAAAAATAGGTATCAGAACATACTGCAAATTTAGGTACCCAACTAGGATTTATTGAATAAAGTTTAAAATGTTGAGGTTTTATAACTTCTCAGAGATATTTTTGTGTTTGCATATGAGCTAGATGAGTAATGATGACACCTGTCCTTTCATGATGTATCTAGGATAGATATTCTTATCTTTTCTTCTTGGGTGTTTACTGTCTTTTGTCATTCTAATCACTAAAATCACCATCTGATTCTTCATTTTTATTTTTGTTTCAAGGAGTCAGTCCTTTTCTCTTTGATTTATATCACACAGCCACCTGTGTTTATTACTTATTCATTTTTCATCTTTGATGATGTCATATAGTTTCTCTTTTCTTAAAGAGCAATTTAGAGTCATCCAGGCTGTTTTCTATCAGCATGCCATCCTCTTAGAAAGATTAGGATGACAAAACTTCCTGACACCTGGGGATCGATATTCAACATCTGTATTTTAATGTATCTCTAAGACTGTTTCCTCTATCAGAAGATCCCAAGGGGGAGGGAACTAAGTAAGCCTATTCCCTACAAATCATTCCAAGGATTGAGGAAATACAGAGATCATCTGCCATTCTGCAACCATATAATCACTCAAAGCACATCAAATGGGCATTATCTTTGAGTTCCGAGGAAGATGCTATAACAAATACCGGATGAGATACATACAATCCTGTCCTTGGGAACAATGGTGATAGAGGGGAACATCATTAAAAAAAAAAACCCACCCGCTCAAAAAAATCAAAAAACACCTGATGCAAAGCAATGTGACAAATTGCTTTTTGAGTGAGTAGGGCATGATGACGCTTGCCTTAAGCCGGGCTGATTCCGTCGACATTGAATGGAGAGTAATGATTTTACAGATGAGAGCATGATACTCAAATGGAAGGAGCCACACTAGTGTGTGGACGCCACCGCTCTTGAGTCAGTACCCCATATCCTGCAGGAATCTGCCTGGATAAGCACCCTGACACCAACGAGAGTGGAAGAGAGGCGATGTCACCAGTGGACGGAAGCCAGGGTGACTCCTGAAAGGCTTCCATGTCTTGTGCTCTCGTTCTATACTCTGAAATCACAACATGGAACAGGAAAGCAAGCAAGATTCTCACAGTTTATAGACGCATTCCTGGCAGTCAGCAGGTTAAGGGCAATGACCCATTGTTTCACCTATTCCTGTAGGTCATTCTGGTCCAGGTAGCAAGTGAAGTCACGCTTGTCAAATAGGCAGTACAAGCAGTGCTTTAAGTAAATTACCAAACACATCAATAAATGCATATTTAATAATAATTTTTTACCTTATTCTACTTTACTCTCTCTACCTCCATAACACCTTATGAATTTATCTTGTGGTAATGGATTGTTATTTTCAGAGTATCGTCTGTATGGTACACCTTTGGTTTCTCATTTATACCTTTAGCTTTAATCCCTTTTAATGACTTTTTTTTTGGCATGTTCTCATACTATTCCTGACTGTTTAGAAAAAAAAATAACATTTTTCATTTTAAACCATGCATTTCTTTCTATCAGTGAAGTCTAATTCTCTTAGATTTTTTTTATAGGACCATTGTTATCAGTGGATCTATTTCATTCTGAAGACTGACTGAGTTTTCGTGAATAATAGTTAAGTTTCTCTTGATCAGAGTGGAGAGCTGGCTATGTTGAACTTGACGGATGCCTACTACAGCAGCCTCAGTGGGCATGGATTCTGTCAGGGCCATTTCTTGCAGGACTAGTAAAAGTACAGGAGTTCTCTTAATTTTTTTTAATCTAAAGGGGTTGTAAGTATTGCCAGACCTTGCTTTCTGGGAGCACGTCCAAGTCAGGGGCCAAAAATACCAGTCTGCAAGTGTCTCCTGGGCCGCAAGTCTAAATACCCTTGGGGCAGGTGAAGTGTGTACCATTAGGAACTTCTGCTCTCTTAACAGGAACTACTTTTAGCCTGCTAGAGCCCTTTTCATTTTCCACACATTGGGCTTTTCCTATCCTGATCAGTTAAACAGAACCAGTTAAACATAACTCTTTTGTGTGGCTCTAGCCAGGTTTCGGTTATTCATTCCTACTCCAATATAAGAAACCTTCATGTAGCATATCCAGCAAGGTTGACCTCGGTAAAGGAGCTCATGACTGGCATTATACAATATAATGCCTTGGCTTATACAATAACCTCATGCTAAGCAGGAGGGTGCGACTGGAGAAAAGAGGGTAATTTTAAAACAGGGCCTGGAGCACTCCAGAGGCACTTCTCTTCATCTCTAGACATCAGAGACACAGATGGAGAAACAAGAAGATCAAGAAAAAAAAGTTAAATTAAATCTCTGTGAGACATACAGAACCATGCAGTAGATCAAACTCTGTCGATTAGAGCAGAACGTTTGAAATTCGCTGCGAACCCTGTAGTTGAGTGAAGCTTCAGGGCAAAGCAGTCTGCTATGGCATCATCACATCATGCTTTAAGTTGTTCACTGAGTGGGGAAATATCTTGGAAGACACTGTGGGTGAGTGAACAAGGTCAGGGCATGACTGCCCTTCAGGAGCCCACATGTGCAGACACAGAGCCTAGACGACCGCAGTTGGAGCATGATGGTAACCACAGCAGGAGAGATCTGTGGGAACCCGGAAATGCTCAGGTGAGGGATTCTCCCTGACGTCAAAAAAGGCGACGGTCCAGAAAAGGATTCTTAAAGCACATCATTCAAGAAGCAGTTCTTACCGGATCACAGCTGCTTTTCTTGACATTTTTTTTTTTAAAACAAAAACTTAAGGCCAATAAGAGAAAACAACATACTGTGCTGTCTCTTATGTTATCCGGAGCCTTTACGGGAAGAGCGGTCTGCATTCTTGCTGCTCCTGACCGCTGTGGCATCCGCCCACAGCAGGCTCCTGGTGCTCACCAAGGCCAGAATCCTGGCTGGTATCTTTTTGCGCGTATCGCAGCCTGTCAGTCAGCCTCGAGTCACCTGTGCTCTTTCCATTGTTTCTGTTCCCAGTAAGAAAATGGCTTTTCTTTCTTTCAGAATGAGTATGAAGACACGGAGAAAATGAAGCCAGGTGCATGTCCACAAAGGTCCAGAAAGCAATCAAGCAAATGAAAGCTCTCAGCCTCTCTTGTAAGTTTCCCAAGAGGAAAATGCCACCGCTGACATGAATAGCAGAGGCCGAACAATGCTTCGTGAAGGAGATGAACAGGCCCCTAGTCTCTGTTGACTGCTCCCACTCCTCTGAGATCAGTGACTGATCTCACAGCGCAAGGTCACAAGGCTAACTCAGCACCTGCAGGCAGGGAGGGCCGGACCCAGTCTTCAAAAGGAGCTTTTGCGTAATTGATGCTCATTTAGCGTTTGAGCCTTATGCATCCTTTCACGGAAGGGCAGGTGGGGCTCTGTCACTGTCAAGGGCATGATGCCAAGAACAAGTTCAGAATTCTTTGTATCGATAAGACATATGGCTACAGAGTCCCAGGTGCTGTATGGGGGTTGTTTATAAAGAATGCAAAGTCAGAAATGAAGCATGAACATCCTAAGAAACGTCTCGCACTGGATAATGTGATGGTGACAAGTCAGGTGAATGACAAATGCCACCCAGTGCTGAGGGCTGAAATTCTGAGTAGGGAAGTCTGATTTGTGCCTGAGCCGCTGAACTCTGCTGTTGGGTCTCAGGTTGCCTGTGGGATGTCACAGGGTGCCATCTGTACTCCGAGAGAGGGCAACAACAACGCTGGGGACCTTGGGACCCCTAGAGATGTGCTTCCAAGAACATTGATTTGCTTTTTCGTTACTTAAGGAAGGAGAGGCTCGGTGAGGAGAGTGAAGAAAAGAGAAGGAATGACCAGGAAATCACCCTCCCTCCTCCCAGCTTGAAAGCAAAGCATGCCTGGCTTTAGCTGAAGGTTCCAGCCAGTGTGGGTGTATCTCTTGACAGTACCCACTACTTTTTGTTTTGTTTTGGAAAGGAGTTTAAAAATGTTATGTTTTTTCTGGCTTCAATCCATCTTTCCCACCTCATCCCCCATTGGCTTTCAACTTAATGGCTTTTAAAGGTCACTTATATATCAAAATAGCATTGAGGAAGCATAGTGATAGACTATGTTCATATTTACAGTTTTATTCCTGACCTTATTTTTGATTTATACAAATATCCCTTAACCCAACTATCGATCAGAAAAGTGAGTTCATTCATATATCAGACCGATATTTAACCAAGATTTCAACAGAGATGCAGTCTTCTCTGGTATCACATTTTCCTCAATGCTTATCCAGATATTCTAGGCATTAAGATATCGGTTATCTAGATAATCTAGGTCACTGATTCCAGTGAAGGCTCTATAAGGCTCTCCTCATTTCTGGTCCTTCATATGCATGCTATTTTGTTTTTCCTAGATGCTGTTTTGTACAATGGATTTCAAGTAATTAAATTAGAGGCAGTGTTGTAATTTTCTTCAAATTTCTCATGTTTGAATTCTTTGAGATCTTTCTTTTTGTTTTTGCACCTGTGAACTTATCATTGTCATAAAGTGCAGAAAACGCTTCTCTATTACTTCTTCAATAGTAACATTACTCACTCTCCCCAGTCAGGGATTCCAAGTGCACATTTACAAAATACGTCAGAGATTGTGGGTGCCCTTTTTTTTTTCTCTCTTCTCTCTCCATACATTTTTTTTTTTTTTGACAGTTGGCATTGCTAGGTCTTTAAACTCACTAATATTTATGTAACCTCATCTGCCAGACATTGCAGAGTTTGTGTCTAGGAATTTTACATATATATATATATTCACATCTTCTGTGTATCTTTAAACATGATTGCATATTAATCTACCTTTTTAATATTTAAGGATTATATAGTATAATATAACATAGTTATAATTTTTCTATATCCTTACCCACAAATTTTAATGTATATGATTTATGAACATGTTTCTATAAATCATTTCATATTTATTTGCATGTATGATAATATTTACTGGATTTCTATATTAATTTATTTTTTCTAAGTATTGATTAGTTCTTTAATAACCAAGAGCCTGGCTGACTGGGTATGCAGCTAAAGCATTTAGAAATGATGATTTCGTTTTGAGGTTCACTTTTCTGCTTTGCTAACTGGTAGCTAATTCAGTTCTGTTCCTGAGAGGAAACATTTCTGAAGATGCTACCCTCTGTTTCCTGGAAACCCTTTGCTCATAGTAGTGGATGGTCAATTGCCCTTGGTCTCCGGAAGTTTTCCAGTTGCCTTGGCAACTCTCCCCAGCCTGGAGTAGTTTGTTTACAAACATCTTGGGGGACATTTTTGGCTGAGCCTTTGAGAAAGTTTATATGTTTCCAGATATTTCTTTCTAGAACCTCAGCCTGGGAATTCTAGCTACCTTGCCTTCTAAGAATCCTCTCCCTTGTTCTCTCAATTTTTCACCTATTCACAAGTTACGTAGGTTCTCATGCAGATTGAATCATAATTACTGGAGATGAAAACCAAAAATTCTACAACTTCATAAGCTCTTCATAAATGCTATTGTGTCTGAGAGCTACAGTCCCAAGGAAGCCTTTCTTGAGGTCTAGCAGCCTCAGCAGGCCACTGAGGATTACTGTTCTCTCTAAGTTTTCTTGGGATGCAGCATTGTTCGTGCTGTCTTCCTGGACATCCTCACTGTTCTTATTCACCCACAGCTGCCTTCCAGAAGTTCACAATCCACTGTCACACACATGCCGGGTCAGGAGGAGGAAACACTTAGCTTTGAACTCAAGAGACTCAAGTCCTAGACTGAGCAGGGCCGACTTCTTTAAATCATTGTGTCTGTTTCTTTATCTACCCAATGAATAATAATTAAATCACCTTGATAGGTCATTATTAGGTTCCAGTTTACTCAGGAATAAATGTCTGCACATAAATTCAAAATCTCCTTTCTTTTCTTGCATCTTTTTCCCTTTTCTCTTCTATCCCAATAGTATGTGAGGGCTTATTCTATTTTTTGCCATTTATACTGTACCTCACTTATTGAGTTACTTTTATTTTTAATTTGATATCATGTTTTTCTAAGGTCTTTGTTTCTTGTGAAGATATATGAATACTTACACACTCACACACATACACACATGCACACGCACACATTGTCTTTTGTAATACCTACTTTTTATGCTGCAGTGTTTCCCTAAATCCCCTTAATTATTCATACTTGCATATGATCCTCAATGCTTAATTGCTTCCTCAGGAAATTTTATGAGATAAATGTGTTATAAAGATTGCTTCATGGTGATAGCTTCTTCCTCATTCTGTAGTTAAGAGTTAGGAGGGGCATGGCTGCCCTACTTCTGTAGCCCCTGTATTCACTCTGAAAATATTTTATGCAATATCTATCTATCTATTTATCTATCTATTTATCTACATACATATGTGTATGTATACATATATTATATATTATATATGTGCATATATTATATATACCAGCATATCTTATATATTAAAAATATGCATGTACACATATTATAGTATATACTATATGTTATATATTATATATATTGCTGTCCTTGTTATTTTTCTCTGGATTCTTGTGAAGAGAAAAGGTTCTTCAGGTTTTACTGCTTTCCTCTGCCTTCCATTCATGATGTGAATAATTTTATCCAGGGAGATCATTTCCTTTATTACAGACTCAGATTTATTCGATAGGGGTTAAGGAATGGCTGCTTAGGAGAACATTAACGACTGCCAGCAGCTTAAACCAGTGACATACGAAGAACAAACTGCTGTAGTCAGAAGATGCTGCCTTAGCTTCCCTGATCATGTTCCAGGGACCTTTACTGACTCCGAGTTTTGTTTATAAATGAAACTGTTTTTTAACAGAAATGTTCTTATCTTGATATTTGGGACCATTGTTCTCTCTGGCTTTCTGGTTCAGACACTGTGACTCTATCTGCCTTCAGGAATTTCTTTGAATTTCCCAAGAGCTGATGGTTTTCGTTCTGTTTGCTAAGGCTTATAGAGATTTGTCTTTTTCGGTAGGCATTGTGGTTATAGAGAGAGGGATTCTTGTGCCCAGTCCTTAATCTGGTATAATTGTTACCCCAGTAACTCTACTTTTCATATGAAGGAAAAATTTTAGTGCTTTAAAAACATTCATTAAGAATTGTTTTTCTAAATGTGTTCCTAAAATTTGAATTTGAAGCTTATTTGAAAGTTGTGATTCTCTCATTATAGAGTTTACCTTCTTGTTATAGGGTTATATGCTTTATAGAATGTGTATTAGCCAATATCCTAATTCTGGTTAGTAAATGGGGAATTATTGTTTTTTAAACAGGGAATCATCATCATCAATCATCATCTTCAGGATCTTCAGCATACACACACATATACACACACTCACACACACACACATAGCTTTGGTCAGTATTTTACCAAATTAACAGAGAAACAAGTAGGACAGACACATAGCGGAATTTCAGCTATGAGTGTTCAGAGTCTGAGCATTACCCTATGGGTAACTGGGAAGAAAGGAGTGGCTTATCTGAGAACTGTGTTACATGGATATGGTTTATAGGTTTTGTCACAAATAGGCATCATATACTCTATAAAAAGATAGGTCAATGACGAGTCTTTCAGAATATATGTGACTATATTAAGGATAGGTGAATATGCAGATGGCTCGGTGTGTAAGAGCACGTGAGGTGTAATCACGAGGGCCTGAGTTTGAATCTCCAGCTTCTGTCCAGAAAGCTGAGCACAGCAACAAACATGCCTGCAACTCCAGCTCTGCAAGGGCCGGAACCAGGGTCACTGGGTTTACTGGCCATCACCCTAGCTGCAGGTTCTGTGAGCAATCTTATTTCAAAGGAATAAAACGGCTAGGGTAGGACACCTGATGTCTTCCTCTGGCCTCTGAGCGTGAGTTCACACGCATGTACACATAGACACATTACATGCATATACATCATATATGCATTGACATATACATATGTCTCTACATACCAAATTACATTTTTATACACAAAGAGATTCTCAAAAGTTCAAAAGGAGACTTGTCAACAAGTGCTTGGCATTTCTTACTGTGATAACGGAGACTTGGGAGAACCCAGGAAACGTCTTTGCAAAGAAAATGAATAAATGGTGTTAGCACCACTGAGATGCAATCGTTTCAATGTACATATGGAGCCATGGATCAAGATTCAGCTACAATATTAAGTAAGTAAATCTAAGTACAGGAAAAGTTAATTAAGTTGGAAGTCTATAACACAATACCACTTATGAAATGCTAAAATGCAAATACCTAAAACAGCAAACAGTTTAGAAGGACATTCTGACTATGTATATATTGGCACATTGCACAAGTTGTCTATAGGAGGGCAGAGAGAAATCAAAGTGTCCTGAAGAGGGATTAATTAAGTGACTAGATAAATAAAGAAAAGTTGATGATGGGTGGTCTCACAGTATGAGGGATGAGAGCATACAATGAATTCAGAAGCAAGGTGAACTCAGCCTTCCTCACATGGTGCAAATTATTTACAAGAAAAGGAATCTCAAAAACACACAAAAAAATAAAAACAAACAAACAAAAATGCTGTAAACTCAACACTGTGAGAACTTATGTAATAATTAACCAAGGGTTGATAGGTAAACAGAATCTCTAAAGATAATCCTGAGTTAACAAAATAAAACAGATTAAAAGTACTACAAAAAAAGAAAATAAATAAGGAAGAATATGTATGATTACAGTATAGTTGAATTCATAGTTTGTGTTAATATAAACAGATTTAATAAAAATTCTATGACTTAGATAGTTCTTAATTTTCATGGACTCCAGTATCAGTCTTTGACTAAACTTGCTAAGATTGTATCATATGAAAATGATGTTTGAAGTTGTAAAATACTTGAAGGAAATGCTAATGTGTGAAGTATGGGCTACAAATTGTATTTGTCTGTAAGATGCCAGCAAAGAATAAATTAAGTGAGGCAGGGCTTTTTCTTCACATTATAAATGGAAACATGTTTCTCTGCTATGGTGCGGCCAGATGTCACAGTGGTGGAATAGTTTATGTGTCCATTTGGCTGGACCACATAAGGGAACAGAATGTGTTTGTGGGGTGTTCACTGAGAAGATTAACATTTAAAATGGCAGATGAAAATAGACTGCCCTCCTGGATGTTTCTGGTTTTATCCAATAAGTTGTGAAGATCTATAGAGCTCCTATACCTTTTCTCCAAAATAAGCTAAATAGAAACCTAAGAGAAACTCTTGATGCTGTGACTGTCCCCTCAACCCCTCCCCCAAAGGAAACCTGTATTCTTCTTCTTTCTCCTTCTCCTTCTATTAGTATTGTTGTTGTTTGGAGACCTCTGGTCTTCAGATGTTAAATATGCTACTGGCTCTCCTGGGGCTCTGGCAGCTCGAAGTCAGTGCTATAATCTCATGAACTAATTACTTATAATATTCTCCTTGCCTTTTTGTTGCCTATATAGACATTGTCTGTGTATTCTCTCTCTCTCTCTCTCTCTCATGCACACATACATACACATACTCCTCCTCTTAGTTCTGTTTCTCTGGAAAGCCTGACTGATAGTGTCATGAGGATCCCACCATTTGCCCTGACCTGAATTCTGGCTCCTAGTCTAGGCTCCAATTCTTAAATTTGTATTTCAGGTAACAAGTCAAAGAAAAATGGAAAGGACTAACATCTAGCCATGTCAGATCATTCTATATCCTGCTACATCTTATTAACTAGACTTAGTCACACGACCATCATTACCTGAAATTCCCATACACAACAGAGAGTGGTTTCTTTTTGGGAAGAAGTGAATAATGAATAAGGCGTAGATACCTCCAGTCTTAGTCATAGCCACTAACACAATGGCATATGATAGATATCCTATGACTATGAAGTGGATCAAAGATTTAAATTTCATAAATTATCTATTTACTATAAAATCAGAAAAACATTTTGTTACTCTATTCCATTTAACTATTTATGTGAGTATAAATTTTAGGGAAATGCTGCTGAGAGGTGGGTAAATACCAAATTCAGCTAATGAATTATTATTAATTGTTATGTGAATAGCAGTTGAAATTTGTTATATGCAATGTGTTTAAGTGTAAATGGATTCTTCTAAAACACTCTTACATAGTTTTAAATTTATATATGATAAAGAAATTTAAACATCACATTTTACTAAGACAAAAATTAACTCATTTTAAGTAAAATCTAAATTCTCACCTGTGCAAAGTCATCATAAATTATAAATACATAAGCAAGTCTTCATATACGTTTTCTGCATCGATATGCCACACTGACTCTTCTTTCTTAAATGATATATTTCACTCTTAAAACATGAATTCTTATGTCGCTGTCATTTAAAATGTAGTTGGTGCTTTCAGAATTGTGAGTCATTATGTTGAACACAATTCTGCAGAGTCAATGCTGGGTCAATGCTTATCATGTTGTTGCCATTATTTAATGTTATTATTCCTGTTCATTACAAAGCAGGACAGAATGACAAAGTGTTTGAAGTAGGTGATGTACAACTTCACAATGTATACAGGAAAGAAGTCGTTTGGTTGCTACAGTGATTAATTTCGTATGTTGACACATGAAACGTTAACTAGTCTCAACTATGCATGAGCATTGACCCTTCCCCCAACCCACCCACATCTCTTAATGACATTAGGCTAAAAGCAAAATGATCAAGCTCAGTAGCCCACGCTTGGAAAAGAGAGGATTCTCTTCACCCTGGAGAAATGGTATTTTCTGCCTTAGAAGTGACCAGGGAAGGAGACTTCCACTTGCCCTAAGAGAGCTCCTAGTGCGAGCGATGCACACCACTCCTTCTGTAGGCAATGGTAAGTCTCTAGGGCAATGGAATCCATGGCAACCGGGCAAATAAAAGTGATTGGTTTCTCTTATGCCAAAGCCCTTTTCCTGGATGAAAAGCAAAGATGCATCAAGTGTGATTCAGTCCCTGGTATTTCTAGCCAGCAGTTGTGTGGCTCATCGGCAAATGCCACTGGTCCATCTTGCATATTTACCAGTTCACATTGTCGTTGTCAGTGATTTCAAACCATTGCCACCCTTTCCCATGTGCCCCAAAATGAATACCTGAGACACAAGAAGTAGCCATGGAAATTAGATTAATGCTTAATTCAGTGATATAGCAGCTGATGAAGGAAGAGACACATAGCTATCAAAGTTTCACTACTTCTCAGAGAAATACCTTTCTAACAAAATACAGGCCAAAAACGTAGCTTTTGACAGCAATGGGTAATTGCTCTTCTACTTTGTAATGGATTTCACATTGTGTGCAGTATTTGATGATCTAACCTTACCTCGATTTCATCACCAGCTTTTCCTCTTGGTCCATGGATCTCAAGTGTGGATCTCAGGCCAGCAACATTCCTGTCACCTGGGACACAGTAGTAATTCACATTTTGGGTCCTCATGACAGATCCACCTATCAGAAATCCTGGGGGAGAAGAGGAGTGAACTTGATTCTTTCTGTGTCTATCTATCTGTCTCTCTGTCTGTCTCGTTGTCTGTCTCTGTCTCTGTCTGTCTCTTTCTCTCTCGTGTGTGTGTGTGTGTGTGTGTGTGTGTGTGTGTGTGTGTGTGTGTG
>NW_026592890.1:27523974-27547192 GCF_907164565.1 Psammomys obesus | reverse complement strand
TGTGTGTGTGTGTGTGTGTGTGTGTGTGTGTGTGTGTGTGTGTGTGTTTGGCCTTTGTTTCATTTTCTGGTGCTTTGAATAGAACCCAGGGTCATGCACATAGGAAGCAAGTGCATATAACAAACTTTTACGCAACTCTAGTTCTTAATAATCCCTTCATCTGAGTCTGCGATTCACTAAATTTTGGGCACTGCTGTCCTTTCCTGACAGTGTTACAACTCTTCAGAATTAGCCACACCTGTAAGGGAACTTTGTTGAAGCACTGGTTTCCTTCCCTTTGAACTCATCCTCACTTTTTAGCTCATACCAAACAGAATCTTGGTTATTTCCCTCAAAGTTGACATCAACTGTCACATTTCTCTAGAAAGTTTTTACCACTTAAGTCAACGTACATATGTTCCTATTATGAAGGTGTAAATAGAAATTAATCCTTATAAACTGTAGGATCGGTTGTCCACAAAACTCAATAAAATAGTATATGAGGCAGACTATTCTCATCACTGCCAATCTTCCTCTTGTAAATATAAGAATCTCCAACAGCTTAGTGTGTAAATACATACGTCTCTGTTTCTGTCACTACCCAACTCATTCTGTTTATAACAAAGTCAATCTAACCAATTGCTATTGATAGACACATATGTTGTTGCCAAATTTTAGCAGGCAAGCAGTTCTGTATTGAACATTTGTGTTTATAAAACTATTTAAATATCTTTAAGTTCCTCATGGTACAATCTTTTATTAAAGAAAAATATATATGTATTAATTCGTTTTTGTTATTTTCAGTATTCTTGTTATTCTGGCCTCTGGGTCTTCACTGGTCAAGAAGAGACTGTTCCTTCCAAAGTTAACAGTGTATAGAGTTATCTCTTTAGAGAGGATGAATGACATCTACAAGTATCCTTATGGATAAATCTCACAAAGCCAGTATTAAAAGATAATGAAAGCTGAAGAAAATGTTACATTGAATGAAACCACTTAAATAAGAGTTGTAAGGCAATATAAGGATTGCAAAATGTAGCAAGATCATTAAATCAAGGGCTATTTCATGAATAACGATTCTGGGTTGATTGTGATGTATATCCGAGGCTGCAAGGCTCAATTTGTCCAGATGGATGACATGTATAGAGGCTAGAAATGGAGCTTGTTCACAGCTAGAAATAGGTGGTGCTTTAATGGCAGAAAAAAGATTTTTAGACAAGTTTTATCATCTTCATAAGTATTAAGCAGGTATCCAAGGGGTGTTGAAATAAGGTGGTTAGTAAATAGCACATTTTCACTGTGGCTACCAAATCAGAGAAACTAAAAATGTGTTATATGGTGATAATTTTCCAAAAATTACATGTAAAATGCATTTAGCACCATCTTCACTGAAAGCCCTAGTTAATGGCAATTGGCTGAGAGCCTAATTGGCCAATGAATACATTTTTTTTTCTTCCGTTTTGCAATTAATTGTTGAGGAAGGTCTTTCCAGTTTAGGTCCCAGAAAAAAAAAAAAAAGTATTTGTTTCTATCAACACCTCAGAAAGAGATCAGGAGGTATAATTTGGGGGTTAAAAGATACAGAGTTTAACAATATGTATTAATCACAGAAATCAGGCCTTCCTGAGATGAAGTCAAAGAAGTCATATGCATGCCAATCACATGAATGCAGTATAAATAAATCCTAGCTATTTCCTACGTTGATGCCATAGTTTCAGAAGCATGGTACACTACATTTTTAACTACCTTCATGTTGGTGAAACATGATGGATTATTGAATCATACAATGGCAATGATATCTAAAGTTGTGTGTGTGGGTGTGTGTAGGTACTAAATTTTAACTTTCCCATGACTAAACTATAATTTCTCAGCTCTAGCAAAAAGCTCATTTAGTTTTCTATGCCCTGCTTTTTTCGGCATCATAGATGTAGATAAATTAGGATGCTGCCCAGTAATAATAGTTATAAACACCAAGCTTTCTTGCACACTGACAGTGTCAGGCACCCTCTTAACTACTTTATATATATTTTTTCAATTTGCTGTTCATAAGAGGTTTAACATATGGTAACTGTTCTTAGCATCATTATATATGAGGAAGAACAGAAAGGTTGAATAAGTATGGATCTCTGAGCATGTGTCTATCTAACACTAAAGCTCAGACTACTGAGCTTTGGTGTCATTTTGTTCAAGACAGTTTGGCTATATGCAGGACAGCTTTAGTTTGCCAAAAAAAAGTCTATTGGAAAATAAAAACATTCACACCAGAATCCTTCCTAAATCTCTATGGGAATGAACCAGATATGTTCTCTAATTGGGATAGATTTCAAATTTTTAGGAAACTGAGAAGAAAAAAAAATAATGTGGAACACGTAACTGTTATGGTTTCCCTGTTGAATTACCCCCCCCCACCACACACAATACCCCCCGACACACACCAACACACACACATTCGAGGTGGAGAAGCCTGACTCCATCTGCAGAGTAAAAGCCATGTTTGATCTTGTTACAAAATCAAAATAAGTGATCCATGTTTTCTCTAAACCTGGGTTTGACCATGTCTTGTCCTATTTTCTGGAATTTGATCTGTCCCATACCCTATACCCTGATCTCCATCCTGATAAGATAAGATGTTCTGCCTAGTAATTTTGAAATGTTCTACTAAGTTTCTACATAACCAAAAACGATTGAAAACTTGCCAGCCTTGCAGTTTGGGGGAAAATGTAAATCCTGTTTTCTCCTGTGTTTGATGCTGTTTTCTCAAATCCTGCTTTAGGGAGGGCTTCTGTGGGCATGACAGAAAAGAAAGCTTGCTTAATTCAACTAAAACACTTTTTTACTTTTGTTTGGTGGGATTAACTATTGGAGGCCCCTGCGAGATCAACACTCCAACCCCCATTCTGTATCTGGACCTTCACTCCCAGAGTCCGAACCTGGAATTATGCCTCAAGAGTCACTTACCTTAAAAGAAAACGCTCGAAGGCTCAAAGGCCTGCTTTTGGTTTGGTAGTGTTGGAGTGAACCTACACTTAAAAGAAACAAGCAAGTGCGTGTCTGAGGAGGCCTCCATCCGTGAATAACAGAGAGCCTCTCCTTCTGTGACATCTGGTATTGTTTATCGTTGATTCCTGCCTTGGGGGCAAGAGAGGTACCTAGTGAGGTACACGAACTCATGTCCACACCACTAGAAAAACATTGCGCTACCCACCTCGCTTTTGGTTGCCTGGTTCTTGGGCTCACGTGTTTTGTTCTGTGTTTTGCTTGTGTCCCGCTCAGGGCACTAGCAAGACGCCTCTCTGCCCGCCTGGTCACCGGATTCTAGGAACTGAGATGGTGGATCAGTCAAGCCTGGTTAAAGGTCTGAATGAAGGTGGCCGCTGCCTGTTTTGATTTTGACCCGTCTCTGACGACATGAGCATTCTATGTTCTATGTTTACTGGTTTAATTTTTGCTGACTCTGTCCCTTGAACATTTTGTGGTCTGGGTTTTCTAGTTTTTGTTGGTTTGCTTGCTTGCTTGCTTTTCTGTGTCTATCTCTTTAAATCTGCTGCTGCTGGCCACCTGCCACAGATGCTGCCCTGGCTCTCAGATCAAAACCCTTTTCTTTTTCTTTTTTCTTTTTTTTTTTTTTTTTTTGAATTCTATTTTTTTTATCAGTTACATTTTATTAACTCTGTATCCCAGCTGTGTCCCGATCCCTCATTCCTTCCCAGTCCCTCCCTCCCTCCCTCCCTCCCTCCTCTCCACCGTGCCCCTCTCCAAGTCCACTGATAGGGGGGACCTCCTCCCCATTCATCTGATCCTGTTTTATCAGGTATCTTCAGGACTGGCTGCAAAGCTCTCCTCTGTGGCCTAACAGACTGCTCCTCCCTTGGGGGTGGGGAGGTCAAAGAGCCAGTCATTGAGTTCCTGTTAGAAATAGTCCTTGTTCCCCTCACTATGGGAAACCAATTGGTTACTGAGATACCACAGGCTACATCTGAGCAGAGGTTCTAGGTTATATCCATACATGGTCCTTGGTGGAGTGTCAGTCTCAGAAAAGACCCCTGTGCCCAGATATATTTGGTTCTTGTGGAGCTCCTATCCTTTCCCCATCATACTAACTCCCCTTCTTTCTTATGATTCCCTGTACTCTGCCAAAGGTTTGTTCATGAGTCTTTGCTTTGAAAACACTGCTAGTTAGAGTCTTTCAAATGCGCTCAGTAGACTCCTGTCATATGTTCAATGCACATCCCATCTGTCTTTCTAAACGAGGATTGATCATCTTACCCCATGTCCGCTCTCTTGATTATCTTTTTTAGGTGTACAGATTTCATTATGTTTATCACATCTTATAGGTCTATATAAGAGAGTATATACCGTGTTTGTCTTTCTCCTTCTGGGATATTTCACTCAGGATGACCTTTTCTAGATCCCACCATTTGCCTGCAAATTTCATGATTTCCTCATTTTTGATTGCTGAGTAATATTCCATTGTGTAAAAATACCACAATTTCTGTACCCATTCCTCCGTTCATGGACATCTGGGTTGTTTCCAGGTTCTGGCTATTACAAATAAAGCTGCTATAAACATGGTTGAGCAAATATCCCTTTTGTGTACTTGAGCAAACTTTAGGTATATACCTAGCAGTGGTATAGCTGGGTCTTGAGGAAGCACTATTCCTAATTGTCTTAGAAAGCACCAGATAGATTTCCAGAGTGGTTGTACCAGTTTACATTCCCACCAGCAGTGGAGGAGGGTTCCCCTTTCTCCACAACCTCTCCAGCATGTGTTGTCCCTTGAGTTTCTCATCTTGGCCATTCTGATGGGTGTAAGGTGATATCTCAGGGTCGTTTTGATTAAAAATATGGAATGCTTCACAAATTTGCATGTCATCCTTGCGCAGGGGCCATGCTAATCTTCTCTGTATCGTTCCAATTTTAGTATATGTGCTGCCGAAGCGAGCACTCAAACCCTTTTCACATGATTGTTATCCCCTCCTGAATCCACTGCTAGATGCTGGCTGGAATAAACTCCTATAGGTTCTGGCTGGAATAAACTCCTACACCTTTGTAAGCTGGCAGGTGGGAGAATGGACAGTGGAAAGCTCTCAAGTGCAACACTGCAGGAAAAAAAATGGCTCAAAAAGAAGGAAGGATGAGGAACAAATCCAGCAGGGGAAGACTGACCAGTGCAGCTGCTTTGGCTGCTTGCCATGGCTGCTTTAATAACCAGGACTCGGAATTCCTACCTCTGAGCCTCCTCTTCTCAGGTTGCTTTTCCTGCTCGCTGGGCTCAGTTTTTAGATATGGATAACAGTAGATATTGTTTTATGCTGTTCTGCTTTATTGAAAAGCAGGCTTTAGAGGTGGGTTATGGCTCTCCCTTCAATAGATCCAAGCATGCTTGTTTGTTTGTTTGTTGTTTCTCTCTCTCTCTCTCTCTCTCTCTCTCTCTCTCTCTCTCTCCCTCTCTCTCTTTGGACGGTGTTTCTCTGTGTAGCCTTGGCTATCCTGGACTCGATTTGTAGACCAGGCTGTCCTCGAATTCACAGAGATCCACCTGCCTCTGCCTTCCAAAGTATTGGGATTACAGGCATTCACCATTGCGCCTGGCTCAAGCATGCTTATTTAAGTTTCCTGTCCTGTGACAGGTGATCCACATGATTTTGTATTAAAAACTTAAGGGAAGTAAATACACTCAAAAGGACTAGACAGAAGGAAATAATCAAACTCAGGGATGAAATCAATAAATTAGAAACAAAGAGAACAATATAAAGAATCAACAAAACCAAGACCTGGTTCTTTGGGAAAATCAACAAGATAGACAAACCCTTAGCCAAACTAACTAAAGGACAGAGAGAAACTATCTAAATCAACAAAATCAGAAATTAAAATGGGGATAAGACATTGACAAAATCCAAGGAACTATTAGGTCTTACTTCAAAAGATTATACTCCACAAAATTGGATAATCTAAGTGTAATGGACAATTTTTCTGGATAGATTCCACTTACCAAAGTTAAATGAAGATTAGTTTAGAATGTAAAGAAAGGGAAATACTTCTACATTGTTGGTGGGACTGAAAACTTGTACAACCACTCTGAAAATCAATCTGGTGCTTTCTCACAAAATTGGGACTAGCTCTTCCTCAAGACTCAGCTAAACCACTCCTGGGTATATATCCTGTTGGGGGTTGACCTGGTGGTATGTATTTGTATGTATTTTTATGGCCCCCAAGATCTTGCCCATGCTCAGGTGAGCACTATCTCACATATTCCTGTCCTTGTTGAATAAAGCTTGTTCCATCTACTTTAAAGCTGTTTGGCTGACAAAAATGCTCAAGCTTAGAATTTGGCAAAAAAAAGAGAGGTGAAGTTTGGGGTTCACAGGGTAGAATCAAGGGACCACGAGGAGAGGAGTAGGAGACAGGATAGGAGGAAAAGGAAACAGACTGACGCCATTTGTTAGCATGGGAGAGGAGCGCATGGCTGGATCAGTGTGGATGGAGAAGATGGAAAACATCATTAAGTATTTGGGACCATGGAGGGAAGGTAGCTCAAGATTGGAGCTGGGAGGTAAAGTTAGTTTAGAGGGTTAATATCTGCCATGCCCCAGGTAAAGGCTATTTTATTAAATGTAACAGGTGTCTGTGTCTTCATTTGATTGATTACAGGTTAGATAATACTGCCGGAATAATTATAGCCTAATAAACACTGATTAGACCACACCTTTTAAGTTTACCACAACAATACCCCCCCAAAAAATGTTCTACCATGCAATAAGCACTAGATGATAGAATGGAAGCCAAGATGCTTAGATATGCAGGTGCTGGTTATTGGTATCAAACTGTGCTAAGGACAGGCTCTTACCGCTGTGTGTATGTAGGACAGCAATGGTTTCTATGTTTCCTGATAAACTCTTCTACTGGGCCTATAGCATGCCCAGCCTAAAAACCCCACTGTAAGTTCAACATTTCTAAGAGCTAATGTTAAAATAAGAATGCTAAACAATTGAGAACTAAGTTCGAACCCCAATCTTATAAAAAGCTACTAACTTGTTGTAAACTGTTAAAAATGATTTAAGTATGCAATCTAATAAATGACCAAATTCTTTAATGTATTCGTAACTATATTTGTAGTCGCGCTGGATAAAAATGTGATTTATTTACAGGAATAAGTTTTGCTTAGCCTCTTATATATGTTTTCAAGGTTAAACCTAAAGCAAATAACCAAAAATAATTAAAATACTTAAAATGAGGTATACTTAATAGGTGGACTTTAAAACTTTTCAGAGATCTGATGAATATGGCATTTAAAATGTTTAATGAATAAAACTTCCTATGATAGACAGAAATGCCAGCTCCTAGCAGCGACCCTAATGTCTCCAAAAAAGACTAACGGGAACAGATTTGGATTGTGGAATGCTAAGCAATGGGCAAACTGTCCCATGCTTTGCCTGCTGCCAAGGCCCTGCACAAACTCTGGATACTGTTGGGTTGACTGCCCTACTCTGTCAAGTCAAGGTAGGCCAATTTTCCAAGTTCCTTTTCCACAGGCAAACTCTCAGACTTTCAGGACCTGACAGCTCAAGCCCCGTGCCCTGACAGCTAAAGACTGACCTCTGTCCCCAGTGAAACTAACGGTGGAGCCTAAGGTAACTGTCCAGGTAACCATATGTCTCTGTCATTTTCATTACTATGTAAGCCATTTGGATTATACTTCTTGCTATAATTTCTCCTTCTCCAATCTCTGATGGTGTTGACAGATAACTGTAGCTATATTAGTGTGGTATCAGATTCCTGGCAATACATTGCATATATTTAAAAAACAGGCCTTACTTTTCTAGAGTTATTAGGTCACTCAATGAAGAACGGAAACTCACACACAGGTTTGCCTCACTAACAGGCTTCATATTAAAGGATAAACTAGTTTCAGTTGTAACTTTTACTATTTAAAGGTACTTGCTCTGCAAAGACCGCTTTTAGTAATCAACCGCTTATATATGTCTACTGGTAAATAATTGAACGAAAAAAATTAAGGTTTATACAAATTATAAAAATCTAAAATAATTTAAATCATAAGCATCTTAGGATATAAAAGCCTAAATAAATTATAAAAACCTAAGAAAATTATTTATGATGTATAAATACAAGTTACTCTATACTATTATTATACTAGGATTTCAAAGGTTCAGAGTTTTAACACTGATCAATGAATGATGTTCTGATAAGCTGATAAAGACCTGATCATTATTATTAGTCAAAAGCTCAATATTTTAAATTTCCTTTGGTTGTCTTCTAAATATTTACTTAAATATAGTTCTCAACATGTTAAAAATATCTCTGTCCAATCTATATCCAGCCCTCAGGACATAATTTTTTTTTTCTTTTTAACCCAAAGCCATAGCTTTTGCTATGACTCAAATGCACAAGTCAACTATAGCTGTTTGCAAACATCTGTTAGCTGCTTTTTCTATGATGTGGATTTTAATACAGATTACAAACAATGGTAATATTAATACATCTAAAACTTTTTAATCTTCTATTGTAAACTAAAAATATTCATGTAAGCTTCAAGGAGTCAAGGAAATCATAAAAATTAGACCTACCTCTCAGGTCAACTGGAGTCCAGTTAAGCAATCCTGTCAATCAAAAGCCTACGTTTTCCCACTGAGAGTGGAATCTTGTTCTCTTACCTGGCCTTACTCCTACTCTACCTAACTACCAGGATTGTGGACCTGGAAATTCCAAATGTAAGATTTTCCTTTAAGTTCCTTAACTTTAACTTTTGTCCCAGTCTATCTCTGTCTCTTCAGATTTCCCCTTGGCTGGTAGACATCATCCAGGAGTAAGCTGTGAACTGCAAACTGCTGCAAGCCCTGGACTCGCTGAAAGCTGAGGTGAACATGCCCAGCTGATATGACTGCTCCCTCTATCTTCAGCTGGGTTAACAAACTAGCTATTTCTGATGAACGCTCATTGCCTAAATTCTCTCCTGGCTTTTGACTAATATTCTAGCCTTCCTGAGCCCTGATGACAGCATCCTAATTTTAGCTGAGAAGCAGTTACAGAAGAGAACAAATCACTCCTTATCCTCAACAAAGGCTAAAATGTTAGATCCAAATGACACTCCCTGGCAAAGAGCACAAAAAGCACAAAAATTAATGTGTGTGTGTGTGTGTGTGTAGCCTATTGATAAAGCAGGCTCCCTTATTTTCGGAAAGGCACTTGTTAAAAACCAAACAGACCAAGATCTATTACCTAGGAAATTCATTAGCTGAAGTAGGTCTACCATAAGATAGGGCACTAAACCTGCTCTTGGCAGTACAGAAAAAAAATTTCTATCTATGCTAACCAATCAGACATAATTAGCGAGATTCTAGCCATGATACAAATTTTGTCTCTTGCCAAATTAAAAAAACAAAAACAAAAACATACTAAAATACCTCCTTCCCTCTGGCATTATCAGGCTATACAATAGATAAAGATAACAACTGTTCTCTATGAAAGATTTGAAAGGAACACATAAAACAAAGGAGGAATGATAGACCATCCTGATTCCATCACCAGATTAAAAGCCATTATCTTACAAGGTAAAAATAAGTTCATTTCTGTTTTCTTAAAACTTGGGTTTGTTGAAGATGTAATTGGATGTCTACATGTAGAAAAATACAGATAGGTCCATAGTTATCACCCTGAACAAAACTAAAGTCCAAGTGGATCAAAGACCTCAACATAAAACCACACTAACCTGTGAGAAGAAAAAGAGGGGAAGAGCCTTGAACTCATTGGTACAGGAGACAACTTCCTGAACAGAACACCAACAGCACAGGCTCTAAGAGCAACAATCAATAAATGGGACCTGATGAAACTGAAAAGCTTCTGTAAAGCAAAGGACACTGACCTCAAAACAAAATGACTGCCTACAGATTGGGAAAGGAATTTCACCAACCCTTTATCTGACAGAGGGCTAATATCAAGAATATATAAAGAACTGAAGAAGTTGAAAAGCAACAAACCAAGTAATCCAATTAAAAAAATGTGTTACAGAGCTAATCAGAGAATTCTCAATAGAGGAATATCGAATGGCAGAGAAACACTTAAAGAAACTTGTACAACCACTCTGGAAATCAATCTGACGCTTTCTCAGACAACTAGGAATAACGCTTCCTCAAGATCCAGCCATACCACTCCTAGGCATATATCCAAAAGAGGCTCAAGTACACAAAAAGGACATTTGCTCAACCATGTTTGTAGCAGCTTTATTTGTAATAGCCAGAAGCTGGAAACAACCCAGATGCCCCTCAACTGAAGAATGGATGCAGAAATTGTGGTACATCTATACAATGGAATATTACTCAGCAATGAAAAATAAAAAAATCATGAAATTTGCAGGTAAATGGTGGGACCTGGAAAGGATCATCCTGAGTGAGTTGTCCCAGAAGCAAAAATACACACACAGTATATACTCACTCATATAGACAAACAACATAGGACAAACCCACTAAAATCTGTGCATCTAAAGAAACTAAGCAAGAGAGAGGACCCTAACTAAAATGCTCAATCCCCATCCTGAAAAGCAAAGAGGATGGACATCAGAAGAAGAAGAAAACAGGAAACAACCTAGGAACCTGCTACAGAGGGCCTCTGAAAGCCAGAAGGAGAAAACAGGAAACAAACTAGGAACCTGCCACAGAGGGCCCCTGAAAGCCTCTGCCCTGCATACTATCAAAGCAGATGCTGAGCCTGATGGCCATCTGACGGGCAGAGTGAATGGAATTTTATGTAAGAAGTGGGAAATAGTAAGAGCTGGAGAGGACAGGAACTCCACAAGGAGAGCAACAGAACAAGAAAATTTGAACACAGGGAACTTCACAGAGACTCATACTCCAACCAAGGACTATTCATGGAGATAACCTAGAACCCCTGCACAGATGTAGCTCATGGCAGTTCAGTGTCCAAGTGGGTTACATAGTAATGGGAAGAGGGACTGCCTCTGACATAATCTGATTGGCCTGCTCTTTGATCATCTCCCCCTGAGGGGGGAGCAGCCTTACCAGGCCACAGAAGAGGACAGTGCAGCCACTTTTGATGAGAACTGATAGACTAAGATCAGAAAGAAGGAGAGGAGAACCTCCCCTATCAGTGGACTTGGGGAGGGGCATGCATGCAGAAAGGGGAGGGAGGGTGGGATCGGGAGGGGAAGAAGGAGGGGCTTATGGGGGATACAAAATGAATAAAGTGTAATTAATAAAAAAAAAGTAAAAAAAAAGATTAAAAAAAAAGAGCATTAATGGCTAATGCTGTTGAGCATTAGGGAAATGAAAATCAAAACGACCCTAAGATTTCACCTTACACTCATCAAAATGGCTAAGATCAAAAACTCAAGTGACAACACATGCTGGAGAAGATGTGGAGAAAGGAGAATCATCCTCCATTGCTGGTGGGAATGTAAACTTGTACAACCACTTTGGAAATCAATCTGGCACTTTCTCAGACAATTAGGAATAGCCCTTCCTCAAGATCCAGCTATACCACTCCTAGGCATATATCCAAAAGATGCTCAAGTATACAGCAAGCACATTTGCTCAACCATGCATGTCGCAGTTTTATTTGTAATAGCCAAAATCTGGAAACAGCCCAGATGCCCCTCAGTTGAGGAATGGATACAGAAATTGTGATATATCTACAAAATGGAATATTACTCAGCAATAAAAAACAAGGAAATCATGAAATTTGCAGGTAAATGGGAACTGGAAAAGATCATCCTGAGTGAGGTGTCCCAGAAGAAGAAGGACACACAGTGTATATACTCACTCATAAGTGGATATTAGGCATATAATATAGGATAAACATACTAAAATCTGTACACCTAAGGAAGTTAAACAAGAAGGAGGACTCTGGCTAAGATGCTCAATCCCCATTCAGAAATGAAAAGAGGATGGACATTGGAGGAGGGAGAAAACCGGGAACAGGACAGGAGCCTACCAGAAAGGGCCTCTGAAAGGCTCTACCCTGCAGGGTGTTGAGACAGATGCTGAGACTCATAGCCAAGCTTTAGTCAGAGTGCAGGGAATCTTATGAAAGAAGTGGGAGATAGTAAGACCTGGAGAGGACAGAAGTTCCACAAGGAGAGCAACAGATCCCAAAAGTCTGAGCACAGAGGTTTTTTCTGAAACTGATACTCCATCCAAGGACCGCTCATGGAGATGGCCTGGAACCCCTGCACAGAGGTAGCCTATGGCAGTTCAGTGTCCAAGTGGGTTCCATAGTAATGGGGACAGGGACTGTCTCTGACAGGAACTGATTGGCCTGCTCTTTGATCACCTCCCCCTGAGGGGGGAGCAGCCTTACCAGGCCCCAGAAGAAGACAATGCAGCCACGCCTGATGAAACCTGATAGACTAGGATCAGAGGGAAGGGGAAGAGGAGAGGGACATGAGTGAGGAAGAGGGAGGGTGGGTTTGGGAAGGGAGGAGGGTGGGAGCTACAGGGGGGAATACAAAGTGAATAAATTGTAATCAATAAAAATAAATTTAAAAAAATATCTTGGGTTTGACTGCTACCTGACTTATCTTCTGGAATTTGACAGAGTTCATACCCTATGCCATAACCTCCATCCTGATGAGCAGCTGTGAGTTTGGGGCTAGTGTAAACTCCACTGTCTCCTGTGTTCTAGGCTATTTTCTCAAACTCCACTTTAGGGGTAATTTGCATAAAAGAAATTGGGCAATGGTCTTTCAACTATTATTCAGTGGGATTAACACCCCCTCATTTCTACTCCCTGTGGTTACCTAACAGCATGCATTCTGGAAAGGCGACTCTCTGAGGGCACCCCCTTTCAAACGGATCATATAAATTACTGATATTTAAAGTTTCCAGAATTCAACATAAGGCTAAGTAGGAAGAAGATGGATAACACTGCCCTCTGAGCGTGGCCAGTAATTTATCACTTAGAATTCTGAATTTTCTGCTCAGTGTTACCCCGAGGGTCTCCCATCGACTCCTCACGATCACATCGTACAGCAGGTTAACTGTTTTAATTTGATCACTGACAGAATGGCTCTCTTGAGGTCACGCCAAGGTAATCTCTGCTCCCCATCAGCAAGGCATCTGCATAAGCATGATGATCAGCATAAGAAATATTGTAGGACGTGAGCAGAGCTTGGCTTTTAAGGATGGCGTTGAATTCTGGAAAAGAGTCAGACATAAAGTTATAAGTGCAATCCTTTGTTGGGGGGGGGGGAGCCTGTAATAAAAAGAAAATCTAGTGAGTTCATTGGTGATATGTTACACTGATCTCTTCATAATTTAAGTAATTCCTTTCAAAGCCACACAAAGATCTCTCCACATCAAATGGAAATCCAGTGAAGGACTTGCTGATAGAAAAAGAGCAGAGTGAGGCTCTTGAAGAGTATACTTCTTGGAGAGCAGCTCTGGGGAGCCTTGGCCTTCATAAGCAGTAACCACCAATTGCACGCACTTGCACTTTCCTTCCCGAATAAGCCACGAGGATTTCCCCATTCTCTGCATCCCTGTGTAGCCTTGCTGTTATGAGTTGGTCATGGTGATGCGATTTGGACGCAGAAATAGGACATATTTTTGTTGCTGTTGTTTTGTGTTTTAGACTAGAGCGCCTTTTGTCGTTATTACCGTTTCTGTACTCTGCAATCTAGTTAACAGTTTTTCAAGTGCCTCAGATATGACAGGTCTCTGTGTGCTAGAGTAATACAGTACATGATAAATGTCAAAGTCAGGAAATAACAGTAGGGCCCTTACGCTAATGAGTGATGGGACGGAAATAAACTGCTTCTCCAGAGAGAGAAAATCAAGCAGAAGTGCATGATTGGTGGAACTGGATCACGTGGTATAGCTGAGGAAAAGATGTCCAGGCAGAAGCTCAGCCAGGGGTGTGCAGAAGCAAAAACGCAGAAGCTTGATGTGTTTGTCATGTGACAGGTGGTGGTATTTCTGGCATTATAACGTAGTTCCTTGTGTGATCATCTCCATAAGTATACTATTAGAAACACCGTGTTCATTTTTTGTTTTTAGTGGCTGGAACAAGGTTTGGAACAGACCTCAAGTGAATCTTTTTTGGTTGCTATCCATTTACATGAAAATTGTGTGTCATCCCAAGTCAGATAAATAATCTTCATCTGGAGCTCAGAGTGTCTACTGAGATACACTGTTTTCAGCATTTACTTTTGTAGAGTGGTATTGTTACATAGACCAGGCTGGGTTTGAACTTGTAATCCTCCTGTCTCTCCCTCCTGATCTCCAGGACTACAGGTGTGGGTCACTTAAGCTGGCCTGTTTTGACATCTTTAAATTTTTCTGCAATGGACCAATTTTGTTTTCATTTACTAAGTAAAAGCCGTTAAACTCGTTTTATTTAAATATACTATCAAACATTTCAATCATTTCCTTTAGATTGTCTACAAAATTATTCTTGAAGTTAGATCCCAGGATTCTTTGAATGAAATAATCCTGGAAAATGAACCTTTATGCCACATGATATTTTCATAGTGGTATCATAGAATTAGATATTTTAAAAAAAATTAAATATTAACATTCTGAAAGCATTTTTAAAGTTTTTTTTTTTTTAATTTCTCCCCCTACCCACTGTGTGTGTGTTGCACATGTGTAAATGCAGGTACATAAATGACACAATGAGTTTGTGGAGGTTAGAGGAAGACAGCTTTGAGGACTCAATTCCCCTCTTCCCTT
Source organism: Psammomys obesus (assembly GCF_907164565.1). NCBI lineage: Eukaryota > Metazoa > Chordata > Mammalia > Rodentia > Muridae > Psammomys > Psammomys obesus. The sequence continues at coordinate 27,532,511 of NW_026592890.1, read as the reverse complement.
TTCACTGTTTCTGATGACCAAACCCAGGTTGCTGAGCCATCTGCTCTATACTGGAAAATCGATAACTTGTAAATGAAACAAGAGATGCAGAATCCACCAGAACTGAGTCATCACCTGCCTCATTAGTGCCTAACTGAACTGTCTCTTCTCCCAGCCTTAGCTTCTGTGACACTAAATGCTGGGTACACAGCTGCGGTTTGGTACTGAAGACTCTTTAATTACTTTTCTTCTAAGTCCTATCTTGGTGGTTGCATGGTGAACCTCGCTTTGCAGGCCTCCCACATTTCACAAGCTTAGCCACCAGTATATGTGTAAACATCCTTTCTGTGACGAGTTCTTATTCCTTAGAGACAGGACTCACTGCCTTTTTCACCTCTCCTCATTCTCTTAGCCGACACTGACGAAGAAGAGACTATATTACAGGGCGAAGGTTTTTACTTAAATCAGACACAAGCATCAAAGGAAAATTTTCACTGGAAACATCTTCTATGTTGGCTGCTTTTAAATCTTAATCTTTCCATTTTCCATTATAAAATATAAATAGATATTGATGATTCTTGGCTTGAGAAAAATGCCATCCCTGTGATTGACATGAAATGGCTTTTTGAAAACCTTTATCTGAGTTTTATGGTAATGATTTCCTTGGGGAGAGTACTCAATTAGGGGGGAGTTGTTAGTGTCCTTAGTATTACATTGTCTTTGGGCCCCAGTGTTTCTGGGCCTTGGACTCTATTTTCATCTATGCTACAGCATAGTATACAGAAAACTCATTATTTTTCCATAGGTCTCTGCCACTAGTAGTTAATTTAGCAATTATTTTTGTCATAGATAAACGTGTAGGGACACAATCCTCCTTATAGATAGAATTCTATTTTCACACTCTCCCATATTTAGGAGGCTTGATTTATATTACTTTTGTTCTTGTTACAGTATTATAGTCCAACTGCTCAAGATTCATAAAAAAAAAAACAAAAAAAAACAAACAAACATTGTACTCATTGACAGCGACTTGGAAAGAATGTTCCATGTTTGCATTACATATTTGCAGAAGCAAATGAGCTTATAAAATTAGCTTAATAAACCCTCATACTGATGCAAAGTTAACATCGGTCACTTGGCAATTGGATTGAAATTCATCTCACAAAGCAGTACTTTGGCTGAAATCAATGGGTATGAGAAGCACGAGCAGTCTGTGTAAACCCTGCTGCGTTTGGCAGTCCTGCTCCTCAGCTGTGACTCCCAAGCATAATAAATGCATTGGTTTGAATTCTTCTGCTTGTTGTATGTAAGGTTTGTCTGGAGCTCATTCAGATTCAAGCTGCACTTTAAGACAGAATTAAGGGAGGAACTGAAGAAAAGAAATCTCCCATTTCAAACTTGCTTATTGGGGTGCAGAGCCTCCTGGCTGCTGACACAGGTCATTCTCAGAAATGAAAACAATATTGTTCAGATGAATTTAGACTTCACCTCCAAAAAAAATTGATAAAGGCCTTACCAGTCAGCACTAGTTGGATAATTCGTCTTTTATGATCTTGTTTCTAAAAAGTAGCAAGGATTACTCATTTATTTCTTTGCAATTACAGCTTGTCCAAGTCTTTGAAGCCTTGAAAACAGGGTACTGTCTCAATATTTAAAAATCCCCTGGGTTCACTCACCTAAGAGTTACCTAGGTGGTGTGGCTCTCAACTTGTCTGGTCCAAGACGGGAGCAGGAAATGCACACTTCTGTTACCATCTAGGTTCAGAACAAAGTGGGGGTTGCTGAATGTGAAAAATAACAACTGGATTCCTTAGTTATGTTGTCAGCATGATATACTCAACCAACATGCAACTTCCTTGAAGCAGTCCTTTCCAGTTGGATGAAAAGTCCATTATATTTACAGAGGTGAGAAAAATTCAACACATATCTTAGCCCAGAATTCTCAGAGAAGGAATGTTGCCTTTCTTACGTCATCTTAACTTCCAGGCTCTGTTTCTGACCTGTCTTGCCAGCCTCAGAGACGTTCGTGCTCGAGTTGAGAAAGATAAAAGTATGCCGAAGGGTCTGACTCATCACACTTCAAATTTGTACTTCTCTTCCAAAAGTGGCCCAACATGTAATTCCAGACACTCTCAGCTTTTAAAAACATGTTGAGTTGAATGTGCTGAAGGATAAATAGCCGCACAGTTGAAGTTCCGAGGCTATTTATCCTTCTGAAGTTCCACATCTTAACGAGTCTGAGCTTTGCTTTCTTCTGACGATCAAGGATGGACACACAGACATGCCTGGAAAGTTGTCAGAAGAGGGGAGGTGTAACGGGCAGCCTGCAAGTACTAAATCCACTTTTTGTTACTGTCTTCGTCTACTCAATAGACCAGCACACACAGAGCACATGGTTCAACAGTATTAATTTCCTCTGTACTTTCTTGCTCAGCTTCCTGGACTATTGTACCCAGTTCTCTTGCTTTCATTCCTGTCCTGGTCCTCTGTACCTTTTACATCTTGGTTTTACCCCACCTGAGTTATCACTTTTGGAACCATGGTCACCCCACATTATCATTCTTGCCTTGTTTTTGATTCATTTACTACTTGTCTGAACACTGCCTTGCACAACTTATAAACTTTTGCCTCCATCATAAATGTAGCTTTTTCAATCATTTCTAAACTCGGTTCTTTCTTTTCTGCTGTACTCATAGGCATCTGGACTTAGAACTGAATGAATTTGAGATCTTGGTCAGAATAGTTTTTGCCAAGTTAGGTGTGGTGACTTTGAGGAAGGACCTGAGTTTTGTCCTTGTCATACAGGGCCTATCTGCTGTGATTGTATCCAAAGCAGCTAGGCCTCCTGGGTTAGTCATCTTGTGGTTACCTGAAGAATTTGACAGAATTCTTTTTAACAAGTTCAACTGAAAATTGATTTGAATAAAAATATGCTGTATGCATATATGAAAATAATACAGTAAGCTCACAATTCTTTACAACTGTTTTTAAAAATTACTTCTTAAAAATAATCTTTTCATGGCTTATAAACACAAGCCAGACCATTAACAAAGATATTAATAGACAGGGAATAAACTATATAAAAGGATAGTTAAAAATGTATGCCCTATTGCTTTTTATTCAAACTTATACTATAAAATTGGATGAAAAAGAAGATTGTCTCCAGTAATAAAAAGAATATATTGCCAAAGGGAGGAAAGAGCCTCAGTATCCATTAAGCAGCAGTGTTTTATGCAAAGCAATGTTACAGGAAAGACTGCTCTGAGAGAATTTTGTTTCATTTGTCAGTATTGCAATGTGTCTGTTTCCAGTGAGTGTGGTCATGGTTACCCAGAGGTCCGTATTCAAACAGTTCCTTGGAAATTAAAAAATGTTGAACTGAAATTACCATTTCTTTCAGCAGGCTCCCCAGGCACAAATTCTGTCATTGCCATCCAGCAGCCATATTGTCCCTGTTTAAGCTTCTGAGGAAATTTGCAAACATCATCTAGTTGCCTCCTTTGGTAATTATAGAGCCTCGAAAGTGCTGGAAAGAGGTAGCGCTTAATAACACACATTACAAATTCAGGGCAACTTAGGCAAGGAAAACACTGCTTAACACACACCACGGCCAAGGGAGTCGCACAGCGGGACGCTCCTGTTAATCAGAATAGAGTTAATGTAGGTGCTTGTGCCAACTGTAAAAAGGTTACATACAACAGCAGGAGAGGCAATATGTTACAGAGGGTGAAAATCTGAAGGAGGGAACAAAACACATTCTCGGGATGTTCCGCCACAATTCTGCCTCTTAAACAATGATCTCACTGGTGGGGTCTGTCAGCAGAATGAGTTGTTTGCTATGCTAGTGTGTTTTGGTAATGAGCCACAAAAAAAAAAAAAAAAAAAAAAAAAAAAAAAAAAAAAATTCCTTTATTCAATTTTAATTGATTTCTGAAACATCAGTCTTTTTTGAATGACTAGTAACTCAGACTAAATGAGTTTCTTGATCAAATAGATTGAATTTTATGTTTTTTCTTAAAAATGTGTTTTGATAATGTATATTAATTATACATTATAATGAGTTTCATTGTTGTACATCTTCATACATGTACATAATGCATTTTAATATATTAACCCCCTGTTCCTTTTCCTCCTTCCTGTCCCTTTAATCTCCTTCCTCAAATAGCAATCTTCTCCTTTTTTATCTTTTCATGTGGGGAGAACCTGAGGAGTTTGATGACTGTCATTATCAGCAGCATAGATTGGAGTTTGTTTACAGGCACATGGGCACCTTGTGAGTGACTCACCACGGAAAATAATGTCTCTCACTTTCCCACCAACCATGGACTTTATCTCAACCATAACGGAGAGAGTCAGAGCCTCATGGGCCATCTCCTTTACACGATGAGATGTTGGCAGTTTTGTGGAGATCTTGTGCCTCAAGTTCAACAGAGCGAGAGGTAGGTCACACCCAAAAGTTAGTGCCCCAGACTACGTCCTTTCTTTATCCACCTCTTACACTCTTCCCATTCCTTCTTCTACCCTGTTTCCTGAGCCTTGGAAGGGGTATTACAGATGTCCCATTGTGGCTAAGTTTTAGCTGTCATTTATTCTCTCTACTTTGATCAGTTATGAGTAGTCACTGTGTAATGCTACATAAAGAAACTTCTCCGGCTAAGTTGACAGCAACAATAACAGATGGCTATAAACACGGTTATTTAACAGCTTCATCATGTTAGCAAAACAGAAGTAGATTCCCCTCTGGGACCGATGACACCCAGCCTGAGGCCTTTAGCCAGGTGTATAGTAGCAGACATGAAATCGCTGCTTTGGAACAAGCGTCAGATCCAGCCGGGTTACCCCCAGAACCGACTCTCCGCTATTGCACCAGTGGGCACGCCTTGCCTGCCAGGTGGGTATTGCTGCGCACAGGGTCCTATGGCTGAACAAGACAGTTGATGATTTCCCTCCAGCAGCCTGCATAGCGTCGTCTAACTCTGTGAGGGTAGTCAGCAAGGAGGAAGCTCCCAGCTTGATTTCTCTGTTTCTTCTCTTTCTTTTAGGTGCACTGGGGTTTTACCTGCCTATCCGTCTGTGTGAGGGTGCCAGATGCCCTGAAACTGAAGTTACAGACAGTTGTGAGCTGCCATGTGGATGCTGGGAATTGAACCCAGGTCCATCGGGAAGAACAGCCAGTGCTCTTAACCGCTGAGCCATCTCTCCAGTCCCCAGTTCCTCTATTTTCTACAACTAAGGCGTGTGACACCTTCAGCAATAGGCTCTTACCAAGCTATTCTGTGGGACAAAGCAACAGCAGCAGCAACTGTCCAAATTGTTTGGTAGACTGAGCACCCACACAAGCCAGCAACTCACAGGGAGATAGGCCAACCCTGGCACGGGATATTTGTTTAATGAGCCATGGAAGGCTTCTGGAAAAGGTGTGATCTACCCATACAGGTACCACCATTTAAGTTCCTTTCTTTTTCTTTTTCTTTTATTCTTATCGGCTTACTAAGGATCAGATTTCTTTATGGATTTTTGGTCCTTCCTGTTATACCCTCCTCCATAGCCTCATTACCCTGCTCCTTCCCCAACTTCATTTTTTTTTCACCCTAGCATTCCCATGAATATTTTGCAGAAGGCTAAGCAGAAAAAACTACAATGTAACCCATAAAAGCATCTCAGAGCTATGCCATTTAAGGACATTTCCCAGAATTTATGCAGGTTTTTTTTTTCCCATTGTTGTTTGTTTGTTTTACTTTGTTTTTATAAATGTTTATTTTATTTTCATTTTATTTTATTTTAGGTGTTTTGCCTGCACTTACCTGTGTGCATCATGTGTGTGCCTGGTGCCCTAGGAAGTCAGAAGATCACACTGGATCTTCTGGAGCTAGAGTTACAAACAGGGGTGAGCCCCCACAAGGGTGCTGGAAATGAACCTTGATCCTCTACAAATGTAACAATTAGTTTAAACTGCTGAGTCATCTCTCCATTTCAAACACTGGAGTATGCTTATATTTATTCAAAGGGGACCCTCAAATGCCATGCTTTACAAAGAAGGCTAGCTATCATTTATGGAAAAGTTAGTATGGACTTTGTCTAATAAAACAAAAACAAGGATGACATTTTCCAAACAGTATAGATAAAACAAAGAGTTGAGAAGATCGGTTTGATGTGAAAACATAACTACAGAGAAAGCATAACCTCCCACTATTTAAGGATATGTGGCTTAAGCCAGGCACTTACTAAGGAAAGAAATAACCGTGATTATCCAATTAATAGCTACTAGATTCATAAAGGAGAAAATTGAGAGTCACAACAACAGAAAAATCAGCCAATGGAAACAGAATGAGAAATGTAAGATGATGATAACATTTCTAACAAAAACTTTAACATAATAACTTGAAATGACAGGAATAGAAATAGAAGTAATAAATAGACTCTATAAGGCTAAAATCGGAGGATAACAGTCAATGGAGTACATAAAGAATTAGATACTAAAGGGAAGAAAGCCAGGAATTCAAAGTATAGAAATGGAAATTACACAATTAAAGGCCAGATAGTAAAACTAATACACACGCCGCCACAGTGGTATCTCAGGTAACATTAAATGCTGACAGTCTGTAGAGTTACAACATTTTCCTGAGGAGAGGTCAGAAATACTTTGAAAAAAAAAATTGTCAACATTTTCTAGATTTAATAAAATGTTTGAACCACAGGTTAATGAGGCTCAACTAAAGGCAGACATGCACAGATGAACATACAGGATTATCAAGTTTGGGGAATGAATAAAAAAACAAAAAGCCTGAAAGTCAGCCAGAGGTAGAAGATACATGAAGTGCAGAAAGTGAAAGGTATTTTCTCTCTAAGAAACTACACAAGAAGGTCTGACTGACAAGGAGCAGTGGGATGACATTTTCCAAACAGTATAGATAAAACAAAAAACAAACAAACAAAAACTCTAAAATTGTATAGCCAGAAAAAAAAATACTCCTTCAAGGAGAAAGCAAAAGAAATTAAAACATTTTCAGGCAAAGAAAACTTGTGAGAATTTATTACCAGGAGACCTTATTGTAGAAAAACAAGTTATTCAGATGGAAGAAATGATATCAAATTGAAACTTGGGTTGTATACAAGAATGAAGAGTCTTAATGGTTAATATATCAATAGTTATAGTGTTTTCTTCATTCCAAAATTTCCTCATAAAATAGTCAAGCCTGAGAAGGGGGCCAAGAAAATTTAAAAAAGAGAAAATGATAAAGTTTCTCCTTGGACAATTAAAATTTTTATTGAATTTGTTCTTTGTTCTTTATATACATGTATATAAAGTGTAGTCTGATTATTATAAAACCCTGCCCTCTCTACTCTCCCTACACCTCTTTTAAACCTCTCCTTTCCTCTAATTCTGCTTTAAACTTTATCTATCTAATCTATCTATCTATCTATCTATCTATCTATCTATCCATCTATCTATCTATTATCTATCTAACTATTGCCTATCTATTGCTTTCGGGACCTATTGGATTTCACCAGGACCACGGGGGAGCATGGGTTTACAAGGAACAAAATAATTTACGAACATGGGTTTACAATGCTCCTAGAAATCTTAAAGGGCATGTATTGAGTATAAAAAACTAAAGACCATGGTTAAAAACATACATACACATATGTACACACATGGTCAGACACATATCAAAAAAATTTAAGAAGGAAACTCTTCGAAGACACAAGTAATTTGAAAGGCTGAGAGGAGAATGTTATAACAATTAGTAACTGGAAGAAACAGCAGCAACTATATTAACGTTAAAGTATTTAGTTTTGAAAAAAATACTTGAAGTCGTAAAAATATTCATGATAAAAATTAGTTTACAGAAGCATAGCTACCAAAAATATGTATCTTAGGTCTTTGATTTTCAGATCATTTTCTTTTTTCACATGAGCATCATGGACATGTTTTCCCTTAATAAAATTTAACTGGAATAGAATACAAGCAACCTGAAAATATGTAAGCAAATTAAATACTACTCTACTAAATGATTTCTAGGTTAAAATAAAATAAGATGGAAAACATAAAGCTTTGGAGGTTATTGGTAGTAGATATCTAAATTATCAAACCGTGGGGAGGGAAGCTAAATCAGTGTTTTAAAGGAAATACATACATTTACATTTGTGTGACGCTTATGTTAGAAAAGAAAACCATCTAAAATTAAGAACCCAAGTGTCTTTCTCACCAAAATAGAAGGAAGAGAAAATGAATTTTTAAATTCAATTTAAAAATGAAATGAACAGAAATCATTGAAATAAAATGTGGAAAATATGTGTCTATCAATAGACATAAAATCTTATCTGTGAATAGATCAATAGCATCAGTAAACATCAAAACAGATACAGAGAATAGGAGGGAGTCGGTAAGGTGTGAAAGAGAAAATTACCTATGGATATTGGGTATTTCAAAAATAATAAATGTTCTGAATACTTCGATGGCAAGAAATTTGAACATTTACTTGAAATTAACAAATGCCCCCAAATATATATATATATATATATATATATATATATATATATATATATATATATAT
>NW_026592890.1:27473923-27523964 GCF_907164565.1 Psammomys obesus | reverse complement strand
TATATATATATATATATATATATATATATATATATATATATATATATGTGTGTGTGTGTGTGTGTGTGTGTGTGTGTGTGTGTGTGTGTGTGTGTAATTAAAACTAAAAGTGAGAATCTTTTTATTAAAAACATCCTGAAGTAAGAGGAGTTCACTGCTAAGTTATATGTTGTCCCAGTGGAAAGAATCATATTAATTCTAATTTCATACAACTCCCCTCTCATTCCTCCTCTCACTCCCATTCCTCTCCCTCCTCCTCCTTTCTTTTAAAAAATAAGAGAAAAATAAGTGCTTCCTAACTCATTACATGAGACATGAGATTTTCAGAAATCAACATTTAACCTGTACTTTGTAAGAAAGTAGGCAGTAACTACTGTGTTTTGGGAGTTCAGGTAAACTTTCTATTAAAAAAAGTTAAATCAATTAAAATATAAAAGACAATGTTGTAGTAAAACCTTGCTTATCCATGGATTGTAAGGTTAGTATTTAATTATGTAATTAACCTATCAACGGAATAAAGATATCACCAAATGATGCAGAAAAGACCTCTGAGAAAAGTCAATATCCACTCATAATGAAAACGTCACCAGTTTAGGAACTGAATGGAACTTCTTTATTAATGGTTTTGCTTGAAGAAGCATCAAGTAGTCTATGTGTGATAAGAAAACAGATGAAAAGAGTGATGCAGGAGGCAGGGTTTAAACTTCAGTCAGGGAGATGGGAGACAGAAGGAGATGGGGAAAGGATTAACTGAATATGCATGAAGAAGTCATATGGAAATGAACCACTTTATCAGATAATTTAAATATAATTGTCTTTAAAAGGTTTGCACGGAGTTTCCTGCATGAGGTAATATTGCTGGTCCCAGAAGCAATGAACTAGTAAATGAAAACAAAGATTCCACATGTGGGATGCTTTAGTCAGGATGACCTGTGAGCCGCTGGAACACAGCAAGCTATGGTCATCATCCTTTGCTGCTACCCAGAACTGGATAATAAGATGCTATTGCTGAAAATACCTTACACTTTGGATATGTGACATTGAGAAATCAAGCTGCAACAGAGATGGAAGGATTCTCCATGATGGCTAGTGTAAACAGTGGTGGAAATGCAATGCACAGAGCTAGAGGGGAAAAGTCATCAATGGGCTTGTCCAGCTGTGGACCTTGATTGTTACAGTACTCACCTGCCAGGCAAGGTTTTTCTATTTCAAGAGTGATATGATTGTTATGAGGTAACTGATTGGATCTGAGACTTGTTCCACAGCAGCGATTTCAAACCTAGTACTGGGATTTCCTTAAAGGCCGTGGGCTACTGAGGTTATAAGAATTTGCTTGCTGCTTCTGTTTTGCTCAGTAAAACGGTTATCAACATGTTTGCTAAATATTTATGTCCATATGCATAGACTAGTTCTGTCCTCAGCTATGGTCAGGGAAGCTTCTTATATTTTTAGTTGTGAGCCTAGCCTTTAACGGCTGAGCCATCTCTCCAGCCCAGGGAGGCTTCTTTTAGCAGCTGATGGTGGTTAATGCAGAGACACATGGATTTGTCTCAGATTTCTAAGAATAACTTACTGTCAAGTGTTCAGTTCCCAGTGAGACATCTATATCACCCTTCAAGACCAAGAACAACACAAGAAGACAGGGTAGAGAAACTGTAAGAACTTCATGATTGGAAAGAAGGCTGGGAAATGTTATTTCCTAGGTATGACATGACTATTGCAATCTTGAACTCACAACAGCTGTGGTTTCCTGCACGGGTCCTCCTTGAGACTAGGGGGAGTCATGGATGGAGGATTCATAAGGACCAATCCTTTTCTGGAGAGCGATTGACAACTGGGGTAGGTGTTAGGGTATGAGAGACCAAAAGATTAAAAATTAGCAGCTATTATTAATTAAGGCCTGAGCTATGTGGGTGGAGAAGTCCAGCCATGCCCTGAGGGGAAGAACCTGCCTTATTGCATTCTTTCCCCACTCACTAGAGATACAGTTGCTAGGAAACTGGCCCATTCCCGTAGGGAGGGACACCAGATCATTAATGGTTTGGGGACCTTCCTGTAGCCAATCATTTCAAAATGTAGCATTTTGACCAATAGATGCCAGGCAGGAATTGGCCCTGCCTTGGGCATGCTGGGATGGACCAGAATCTTTAAATCACTTAACTAACCTAAACACAAGGCTCTTGGCTCTCACTGCTTTGGTGGTGTGGGGTGTGGGCCCAAGCTGCAGCTTGTAATTTGTAATACAAAGATCCTCATGTGGTTTGCAATGGACTCGGGTCCTGGTGGTGGTCTTTTGGGGTATCACGATTCGGGCACAACGTAATTTGGGAGCTCTCGGGGATACCCAAGACCTCGCAGGACTCATGGGCTGGAGGATCGGAAGCCCGGGTAAGCCCATTTGTCTTAGCCAAGTTCTGTGTCTCTGTTCTGTCATTCTGTGTATTTTTGAGATCTCAAGGTGGTACACAGTGAGTGGCCAGGGATCATTCGTGTCTTTGTACACTGGCTGACGAGCCGGCAGACCGAGGCCACGGGGGATCTTGGGAGACGTCCCAGATCCTGGTGGGGCAGAGCCCCCCAATAGCACTGTGAGGGACACGGGGTCCCAAATCTGTTTGATAGGCCTAGAAAGTGGGTTGCTCGCTCGGAGACAGGAAGAACTGGCGGAATCTGTTGTTTTGTGTTTCTTTGTGTTTGTGGCTACCTAGCCATGCTGAGTGAAAAAAAAGAAAGTGCTGGCTGGAGGAAGTAAGTAAAGTTTTGTCTTTCTGTTTAAATGTATGGACATCATGTTTCTCTTTGACTAATCTTATGCTCTGTAGGTCATGGTTAATATGATCAAAAGTAATTGGGTATGTTTGTTTAAAATGTGTATGTGTGCCTATGTGTTTCCTCATGTGGTTTGCAACGGACTCGGCTCCTGGTGGTGGTCTTTTGGGGTATCACTATTGGGGCACAATAGGTACAGCATATAGGTGCTCTCACTTTTTTTCTTTTTTTCTTTCTCTTTCTCTCTCTCTCGCCCCCCTTACATGGTGACCAAGAGCTGCCTCCAGTAGACCTACACTTATATAGTTTAACTTGCTTTACAGGAGATGCAGTCCAATGTCCTCTCTCTCCCTCTCCTTTAATTATAGAAAAAGGGAGGAATGTTAGAGTATAGGCAGCCTGCTTCTGGGTTGCCTAGTAACCTATGATGTCATCACAGTTAGCCCACCAGGTGTGTGGCAGACATGGTTCAGCTGCGCAGGAGATATAAAATGACCAACCCACTACTTCATCATTCTCTTGCTCTCTCTGCTTTTGTTTCTCTGTTGGGGCATTCCCTCTCCCCATCTCTGTCTCTCTGCCTTCATGCTTCACTCAGGCCCTAAGTCTCTTCTGCCTCCCTTCCCCCAAATAAAACTTTCATATCAGATCTGTTGTATCTGCGTGGCATATACTAACAGTAGGAGATGTCGTTGTCTTTAGTGACATGATGTACCCACGGATGAGTTACTCATTCTCCAATGTGTAGCTTCACACTCATGCTCTTGGTGCTGGCCAAACTCAGTGGGCCACAAAATAAAAGGATGCAAGAGGGAAGGGGTACTTACAAGGAGGAGGGGGTATTTGGTAGGTGTGGGAGGGTGATATGAAAAGGTGGGGGTGAAATATACTATAGTGTATTACATGCATGTATGTAATGCGTTGACAAAGGACAAACACACTGTTAAGCAGAAGCTGTGAGGTGCACTTCCATCCCAACGCCCCCTCTTTCGGTAATGCAAGCTGCTGCCACCTTTTGTTATAGTGTATTTGTCCTTTGTCAACGCATTACATACATGCATGTAATACACTATAACAAAAGGTGGCAGCAGCTTGCATTACCGAAAGAGGGGGCGTTGGGATGGAAGTGCACCTCACAGCTTCTGCTTAACAGTGTGTTTGTTTTTCCATCCAGAACAACAAAATAAGGAGGGAGAGAGAGAGAGAAAGAGAGAGACAGAGAAACTAAGAAGGAAGCAAACTGTGTATTTCTGAATAGTGCATTCACGTATTTAAAAAATACTCAAAAGGAATCTAATGAGAAACTACTAACATTAATACAAAATTTAGCAGAGTCCCATGATACAGTAAATAAAAATCTGTTGAATTCCTAAATCTAACATCAGGCAGTTAGAAAATAAGGTTTAAAACAGTTCATGTGTAACAGCAGAAAATGTGAGGTATATAGCAATTCATTTAATAAAGTAGCTGATAAAACTATACCACAAACCGAGGGATATTACTGAGAAAAGATAATGGCAACATCATAGAAAACTGAGCTTTGGGTAACTTAACAGTAGTAAGACGTTAATCCCCTCAAGCACAAATAAAATAAATACAACCGAAATGCCAGTAAAATGATATTTTTATTTTGGAAATTGATTCTAGAATGTGTTTGGAATTGCACAGTAATTGTGATTGTTTTGGCTATGTCATCTCACCTCTTCCATGTTTCTTTCTGCTTGTGAGCATCAAAGAGCTGCACCCCACAAGAGATGCACCCTGCTTACCATACAAGCATCCTAGATTGGCGATGAATCCAGCAACAGCCCTCTTTTGCAATTACTCCATAGGAAAGATGGCGTTCTACAAGGATGCAGTTCTACTTAAATTTCTTAATGAGAGCAAGAGGTGGGATTTTAAGGATGCAACAGAGTGAATTAAGAATTCTCAGTGTATGTACGTGATCTTTCTGACCAAGGAAGAACCCACCATCTATTAAGGCCATTGCAAGCTGGGAACATGCCCCAAGGACAACCCACTGTCCACATGGCAGGGGGACTTTACTTTCTCCTGAGACACAGATGCTCAAAAGCTTAAAATAAAATAAAGTGAAATTACCTCAGGACGATCACTTCGACGCCAGTGTCCATTCCTGAGGATTATTAGGAAGGATGTTTGTAAGGTAAAGAGCTGCTGACATTGCCAAAATTTCTCTACAGTAACTCATCATTAATAGCTGTGGTTGCTTTTGACAAGAGCAACTGCTTTTAGGAAAGTAGACTTCATTAACATTCCTCTGTCTTGCTGAGTCTCCTACAGTTCTCAGCAGTCAGCCACATTTCCAAAATAGCGGAAGGCCAAAATTCCGTGAATCTGCATGGAGACCACATGGGTCTCTATTCGTGCTTCTGAAACAGAAATCCAGCAAGCATTTGCTCCCCAGTTGCAGCAGCTTCCTTGATAGGAAAATGACCATTTAATCCAGTGAAGCCAATGGTCCAGTGGAGTGTCTGGAGAAGTGAGTAATGTACCAGGAAGTAGTTGTGAGATGGTGTGATTGTTTAATTTGTCATCTATGGAAGCATATTTAATCTTATTGGGGGAAAAAAAGGATTTTTGAAAAAGTAGCTTATAGCATTAAGGAAATGAAAGTAAACATAGGAACCAATCAAACTTCAAATTAATGCCATTTAAAATGTTTTAAATAGAAAAATAATGTCTTCACAGAAACATTGTGAGGATAGAAGATTTCCCCATTATCTTGTGCCCATTCTCACTTATTACTGGGATTTTATAATAATGTGGTGCATTTGTTAGAATTAATGAAACTTAGAACTAATTAAAGTGCTTGCTTTCTTCAATTTTCCTTGGTATTTACTGAATGTCCTTTCTATATCAGCATCTAGCTGTTGGATATCTTAAGCTTCTGTAAACTCGGCAGTCTCCTAGGCTGATTTTGAGGGGTATTAACGTGGTTTAGAGCGTCTTTTAGTGATGTTCTCCCATAGATGGTTCTGCTTCCCAGTGAGCTGGAACCTCAGCTGCTCTCCTCCTGCCATTCTTGCAGCTTTCCCCCTTCTACAAGACAGAAGCTCATGCCCAGGCAGAAGGAATCTTCCCTTGGAGAACACTAAGGGTTATTGTTCCACTACCCTGCTTCAAGTTGAGTCCCTGTTGCTTCTACTTAACATCGCCCCTCCTCCAAAAACCACATGCTACACCATAGATACTTTTATGATTGTTTCTAACACATTTTTAAAAGAAAACATTATCACCTACTACCTTCAAATCTTACGTCCTCTCTTTGCAGACTGAACACACTCAGACCATTTAAAGGGTTAGTATACAATGGGTATTGAACTTTCTATCGCTCAGGTTATACTTCTGTGGACACATTTTGTGCTTTACATTCCTTTGCTATTTATTGTACCAGGCATATGTACACTTGCTATACTTACTATAATAGTAAGACTCCTGAAAAGCCCCAGGAGCACTCCCCTGGTTTTCTTACCCTAGTTTGGTTAAGCTGTTTGATTTGTCCTCTTGCTTCTTGTGGGTCACACTGCTGTTCTACGTGGAGCTTGTTAGCACCCAACGTTTCTAAAGACTTTCTGATGGGTCAAAGCTCATTCTCTGCTCACACAGAGCTATTGTGAATGGAGTGCAGCATTCTGTGTTCACCCTGTGTAATGGCTAATCGTGATGGTTGACTGCATCTTCATTTAGCTAAAGCAAAAGCCACCGTGGCACTCCAGTGAAGGATTTTCTTGATTAGGTTATTAGAAGCAGAAAGACTCACCTTCAATATGGAATGTACTTCCCGGTGGCAGCCCCATGAAAGGACATGAAAGGATGGAACATTGCTTCTTGCCTTCCTGCCCTGACTCTTAGTGGCAAGTTCATCAATCCTGTTATTACAGTATTGATGTGGCAATATTAGAACCAACTTTGCTGAGATTTCAGTAAAGACTGAAGACCAGCAGCTCTCCAGGAATCTGCCAGGCCTTCTGCACCCAGATTGGAACTGCTGAGACATCCAATCTTATGATCTCAACTGCCGATCCTCAGCCTCACTAATGTAAAACAGCCACTATTGGACAACCTGGACCACATACAGTAAACTAGTCTAATAAATCACACACACATATGTGATAACAAATACATATAAATAAATATATGTGTATTCATTCTGTCAGTTTTGTTTCTTTAGAGAATTCTGAGTGACATATCTGTGTGATTTCTATTATTTCTATTTTTATTATTTCTATTATCCTATTATTAAACACCTACAGATACCATTTTTAAAACATTCTCATTTAACTTATATGTGTTAAGCAGTATTAGCTATTAATAGTCTTTTCTTTCTTTTTTTTTTTTTTAACCTCTACCCTTGTACTTTGTAAGCCCTTCCTTTTCTGATTCTCGGTCTGTCCATGTAACTCATTTTAACAAACAGAACAAGAAAATAAAAGACAACACATATATAAGAAGCTATGGCAATGGGGATTTGTCTTTTCTTTAACTTCCCGCAGAACCATGAGACCACAGGTGAAAAAGCTCAAGCTTGTCTGATGGAGGATGAAAGGTCACAGGGAGATGTGTGGCCAGGCAGGCAGCCCCCGTCAACTTACAGTTGAATGCAGACATGTGAGTCTTAGCTGAGCTAAATAAAGCATATCCCGGGTCATCAGAACTGTGAAATCAGCACACAACATGGACTCATAGAATCACGAGCTAATAAATATCCATTATCTTAAACCTCCATGTCGTGGGATAGTGTTTCTCATGCAATATAACCCGACTTAAGCAACATCTACCAGGCCAGCTGTAATTTCTACCTCACACACAGATTTAATGAGTTCCTGTTAGAGTTCTGATGTGGAAGGTCCTCAGAGGCCACATGTTTTAATACATATTGTCTAGCTGGTGGTGCTGTTGGGAAAGGGTTTGGACCTGTAGAAGGCAGAGTCACTCTGGAGGAAGCCGTTCACTATAAAAGAAAGAATCACCTTTTCCTGACTCTGGTGCTGGTTGAATTCTGATTTTTTTATTTATTTAGGTCTGAAGAGTTTTAGCTATCTGCTCCCAGCGTCAAGACCTTTGGCATGGATGTCCTAGCTTGATGAGTGACACGCCTCAAACCATGAACCTAATAAACCTTTCCCCCCTTTAATCTGCTGCTATAGGGGATTTGTTCTCAGTGACAAAAATGTAAGTCAACAGTTCCTATCTTTAGAATATCATACAGATTTTCATCAAATAAAGAACTGTGTGGAGAAAAACATCCAGTACTGATTTCATCTAGTTTAGAGTTCAGCCTGCTATTAAGTACCCTATACTCAGTCCATAATTTGAAAATAGTACTGCACTGAAATTAAACGTTGCAATTCTTCCATATTTCTGGCTGCTAATTTACATGAAGTTTGTGATTCATCTCCTAATACCCCAATATTATTCAATATTTTTCACAAGGCTGAAAGTATTTGAAAATAAATGATCTCCATAAAAAGTTGAGGTTTCTTTTAGAAGGTTAGCCAGATTGTACCAGATTCACTCTCTAGATGCAAATATGAAGGGTTCTTTTCCTTCTCTTTTTTTCATTTAAGCCCATATTTTTGTTACTCCCTCATGAGGCCAGAAACTGAGGCGTGCAGTCTGAAATAGAAGTGCTGAAATCTTGAATGTAAAGTTTGGAGGGCTGGGTACAAAAAAGACATTTCCTGCATGATTAGTATCAGGAAATACCAGAAATCTCATCCAAATATTATTTTGTCTAGGGAGTTATTGTTGCCTTTTTTTTGTTTGTTTGTTTGCTTGCTTGGGAAAATGCAACATATCTACTTCATAGTAATTATTTCTTATTCAATTGCTGTACTTAAAAAGGAAAAAAATCCAGCAAACAATGTCAAAGACAAAAATCTAGTAAACGACATTATAAGATAGGAAAATGAGGAAAGAAGACTCCGTGGGAATGAAGACTGGAAGGAATGTCCCACATGGCAATTTCTTGTCCTGTGTCTTGTCTTATCATAATTTTTGTTTCTTTGTATATGACATGAATATGATATTAATGTCAAGTTTATTAGATGTTTGTGAGACCTAAAAGAGATAAAATACATACATTTGATCAACTAGCAATTGTAGTTATTAACTAAGCCAATAAGAATAAAATCTAATGAGCACTTCCATGGAGCAGGTATTATGCTAAACCGTTGGCTTAAGTTCTGTGTTATATCACAGCATCAAGAATCAAAGCATACTATAGTTTGTTGTCTGCCAAAGTCGGCTTCTATGTCCTCACAGTAAACAAACAGAAAAGGAAATATCACTTTTCTCCATTTAATAAGATGTCTGTTTACCTCATGTGGCTACATCTAGCTGTAAAGAAGCCTGGAAAGTATAATCTTCACTGTAAATGGTAATGGGCCCAACAACAAATTTTGGATTTAATTACTGAGAGGAAATGGATATTGCAGGGATAAGGTGAAGTTCTTGCTACAGGTGTTTAATGTATTAGCTCTTCAATGTTTGGTGTGAAATATGTATTATAAAAGGAAATAATATACATGACTTGAAGTAGAAACCAGATTACAGATTGTGTATTTTGAACTCATTCATTCATATCTGTAGTTGAGATTGAGGGAATGCACAATGGAAGACCTATCCTGTGGGAGAGTGCCAACCTCTGCTACTGTGAACAATACTCTGCTAAGCTTGAAGACAGGAGCCTGACAGAGTTGTCTTCTGAGAGACTCTACCCAGCAGCACCTCAAAACAAATACTGAGACTCACAGCCAAATATTGGGCAATGTGTACGGTGTCTTGTGGAACAGTGGGAGGAAAGAGAAAAGAACCTAGAGGTGACAGGAGCTCTACAAAAAGACCAACAGAGATAACTAACTAGGGCCCAGAGGGCCTTGCTGAGACTGAGACTTCCTGGACCATGCAGGAACTGGATCTAGGCCTCCTCCAAATATGTAGCAGATGGGCAGCTGAGACCTCATGTGGGTCCTCTACTTAGGGAAGTGGGGACTGCATTGGACTTGGGCTCACTTGCCAGCTTTTTGATCACTTTCTCTTGGAGGGACTGCACAGGAAAAGGACACACTCAGTCCTGATGCAACTTGATGAGTTGGGAGCTTCCATTTTCTGAGGAGGGTGATGAGAGGATGGGATTGGGAGGAGAAGAGGGATGGGGCTACAACAAGGATGTAAAGTGAATAAAAATAAATAAATTTCAAGCTAAAAAAACCTGAAAAAGGCACAAATGATAGCCTAAATTTATTCAAATTTCTAACTAAAACGTTCTGTTTTGCTCTTTTGAAGTTTTTGAATGAAAGTAAAATGGAATTTATATTACGGAAAAAGGTCAGACCCTAAGTATGATTAAATCATTCTAGGATTTAAAAACAATCACTTTTTAAAATAAAACATTTCATATAACTGTGAGAAGCAAAACCAAATTAAGATAACTCTCCTGATGCTTCAGGTAAGCAGGTTTGAAAGGATGCATCAGGGAAAGCTGGAGAAAGCTGGAGCAACCAGCTTCTTCCCTTAAAAGCCATGCTTTAAAAAGCCTCCATTCATTTTGACATTGTGCTCTGATTTCAGGATATCTTAAGTCATCTTCAAAGGCTGGTAATTAAAAGCTTATTCCTTGGTGTGGTGATGCGAAATGTGGCTTGCCTTTGAGTGGTATGGTCCTTAAGTCTTCAGAGGTAAGTCTCCTGGGAGGACTTGGAGTATTTCATTCTCTCCACATCTTGTTTTGAGATGTGGTTTTGGTCTTGCACATCTCCTGCTAAGAGGACACCTGCCGTGAAGTGACTAGGCCACAGAGCATCTCCAGCATCAGTGGCACTGTTCTGTTTGGACATTCAGTCTGCAAAACTTTCAACTAAAATTTTCTTTATAAAGATATCCTATCTCGAATATTTCATCATAGTGATGAAAACTAAAATAATAATACACTTTTTCCTGTGCTTTGTTTTGTTTTTTTGTTTTTGTTTCCCTAGGTCTTCATATTTTACTCCCTGAAACTTTCTAATACACAGCTCTGTGGATGTGATATTCCTACTTTGACTTCTTTATTTTGTAAATATTTTACATTGTATGCCAGTAATAAGTGTCTACAATCTCATTAGTAATAAAGACTATTTTTATGAATTCATCTTACATATAGATGTCTATATTAGTTTTCTACATTACTTTAACAGATTACTACAGATTTCCTACTTAAAGGAACAGAAATTCCTTCTCTCAGTATTTTTGGAGTTCAGTGGTTTAAAATCAGTTTGAGAGACTGGGAAAACATTCATTCTATACTCCACTTCATGTTGCTAGTGGGTGCTAGGAGTACTAGATATTCTTTGGCTGTAACTGTCAGGTTTCTCCTTCTTCCTTCATCTTACTTTTCTGCTGTTTGTGTTTAATCTCTTTTGGTTTCTTACTACTAGGGCAGTTGTGTTGGTATTTGGAGCCTAGCTGTAAAATCCAGATTAATCTTATCTGAACAGCTATAGCCCAATTACATTCAAAAAACATTGTGCCATTTACAAGACCTAAGGATAAAGCCTAGATATTTTTAGGTATTGGGGTGGTTTGAATAAGAATAGCTCTCACATGTGCATCTTTGAGTAGCTGGTTCTCAGTGATGGAACTGTCTGGGGAGGATCATAAGAAGTCATTATGTTGGAAGAGGTGTGCCAGTAGGGGTATGTTTTGATATTTCAAAAGACTTTCCTTCCCAGTGGTGTTTGCTTTGCTTCTCACTTGTGATCAAGATTTGAGCTCTCTGCTGTTCTTGCCGCCATATCGTTGCTCTACCATCATGGTCTCTTAGCCTCTGAAACAATGAGCCTAATTAAATACTTTCTTTTATGAATTGCCTTAGTCATGTTGTTTTGTCACAGCAATTAGACATCTAACTAATACAGGCATCTATTTTACAATTGACTTTGTAATTACTACATAACTTCTAGTATTTCTCAGTATTAAAATGCTCAGTGGTGCTCAACCATGTTTGTAGCAGTTTTATTTGTAATAGCCAGAATCTGGAAACAGCACAGATGTCCCTCAGTTGAGGAATAGATACAGAAATTGTCGTACATCTACACAGTGGAATATTACTCTGTGATAAAAAAAAAAAAACAAGGAAATCATGAAATTTGCAGGTAAATGGTAGGAACTAGAAAAGATCATCCTAAGCGAGGTATCCCAGAAGCAGAAAGACACACAGGGCATATACTCACTCATAAGTGGATATTAGACATATAACATAGGATAAACATACTAAAATCTGCACACCTAAGGAAGTTAAACAAGAAGAAGGACTCTGGCTAAGATGCTCAATCCCCATTCAGAAATGAAAAGAGGATGGACATTGGAGGAGGGAGAAAACCAGGAACAGGACAGGAGCCTACCAGAAAGGGCCTCTGAAAGGCTCTACCCTGCAGGGTGTTGAGACAGATGCTGAGACTCATAGCCAAGCTTTAGTCAGAGTGCAGGGAATCTTATGAAAGAAGTGGGAGATAGTAAGACCTGGAGAGGACAGAAGTTCCACAAGGAGAGCAACAGATCCCAAAAGTCTGAGCACAGAGGTTTTTTCTGAAACTGATATTCCATCCAAGGACCGCTCATGGAGATGGCCTGGAACCCCTGCACAGAGGTAGCCTATGGCAGTTCAGTGTCCAAGTGGGTTCTATAGTAATGGGGACAGGGACTGTCTCTGACAGGACCTGATTGGCCTGCTCTTTGATCACCTCCCCCTGAGGGGGGAGCAGCCTTACCAGGCCCCAGAAGAACACAATGCAGCCACTCTTGTTGAGACCTGATAGACTAGGATCAGAGGGAAGGGGAGGAGGACCTCCCTTATCAGTGGAGAGGAAGAGGGACATGAGTAGGGAAGAAGGATGGTAGGACTGGGAGGGGAGGAGAGAGGGAGCTACAGGGAGGATACAAAGTGAATAAACTGTAATTAATAAAAATAATTAAATAAAAAATTAAAAAAAGATGCTCAATGGTAAAAGATTCTCAGTTCCTTGTACTGGACATTAAAAAAGATTATAGTTGATAATATTTTTTCTCTTCATAAAGTTTTGAGCAAAATGTGTTTTTCATTAAAAAAAAAATCTTCGTATAGGAGCAAGTTATCTATATTTCACACATAATCTGACAGCCAGTTCCAGGGTTAGACAAAGACTTCCAATAGCTGAATGTCTTTGACATTCTCTCTCGAGTAAGTCAGCAAAGCGTAAACCGTAGAAATAAACCATAGAAAGTGGTTGAGATTGTTTTGCTAAGAACTTCTGTATCCAGAAGTCATTTAAAAACTCAGCTTCTCTCTTGGCTTGAAGCACAGGCCTCTCTCCAAGGGACTCAAGGACGCCCGCTCTCCCAGGTGAGGCAAGTATTCACTTAGCGACACGTGCTGTCAATGTGCTTGAAAAGAGTCTTGCTTTAGATTCTCTGCAAATATGACACAGTTCCTGGGGTCAAGGTTAGAGCTGGTGAATCCTCCAAGGCAACACATATTGTTACACAAAATAAAACAATTTTAATTCAATAACCATCGTTTTAAAGTAACAGGCAATTTGATTAAACTGGCTTTAGTTTTTGCCTAGGAGTTAGTATGCATGCACTTAGTACATAAGTTCTTGCATATTTCAACTGCAAACTATGAGAAATGGCAGAAAATAGTCATTCATGTGCATATTTTACTAAGTCATACTTCCTTTAAGTGTTTATTAATATTCCTCTAGCATTATTTCAAAGTGTTTTCATTCATACTTAAAGATGATGACAAAAAAAAATCTCATCTTTGAATAGTTGTGATTTTTGTGGACCCAACTTTGATTAAGGAAGAAAAAAAGACAGAGTTAAAGAACAAAAATGTTATAATTCTGGCAAAAGACTGCTCAGCATGAACCTGGCTTTTTATTACAGATTTGGGGTAAAGGGCACGAGTTTGAGATAAAGCGGAAGTCTGAGAAATGAAAAATTTCAGCGCTGTGATAAGGTGAGCCAACATTTGCGTTGCAGGAGAATTAAGTTTGTTATTAGTTCATTTGCCCATGGCACAGAAGACTTGATATTTGCCTCTATTCTGCTAACAATTTGGATGAGACCATTTTGTGAGGCCTGGGATGCTCAAGTCAATGGGTAGCAACCGCACCATTTTCCCTTCTAGACAGTGAAATGTGGAAATAACTCACTTTGGCCTCAAGAGCAATTAAAATAATTTTTCACTGAAGAATTTAATACAGCTTTTTTAATGTTTACTTCACAGCTTTTTTTCTTTAAAACCATACAGGAAGGGCAGAATGGTGCTGATTCTTAGCCTTTAAGGATGATTTTCTGTAATTTATGGTGAACATGACCTGAGTATCATGCATTGTGTGGGGTTTCGGCCACATTTGGACACAGGGACAGGCCTACCAGGGTATCCGCAGGGGTAGGAAGATAGAACGACCAGCTGAGACATAATTTATTGGTACAATTTCTCCTCTCATTAGGCATTGACTTTTTCAGAGTCTTGTGTTTCTCAGGGTGCAGAAAAATCTCCTTTTTTTTTTTTTTGGTTTACCTTCCTGTCAGAGGAAGATCTAGTGACTGAGTTAGATTTGCTCCTGACAACCTCCCTTTAGAAGCCCTAGTTGAAAATTAAATTCATAAACATAGTGGGTTACCAGACTGGCCTCGTCTCCCACAATGTTTTCATTTTCAAAAGAGAGTAGATTCAGTCCAGCAGGAAAACATCTAGTTTTCTAAGTTATCTTTTAGCAATCACCTACACTTAGTAAAGAGAACTGCTATGGAGTCTTTGGGAAGGAGACCATTGTAAGTGTGAGGCACCGAACACTGAAATAAGAATTTTGGAATTATAGGTTTTCATGTTGACTCTATCATGAATTAACTATGATCTCAGGAAAATCATTTTCTTCTCTACATTTTACTTGTAAAGTAGGAATAACAATGTTTTAGCTATTTCATGAAATGACTGGGAAATATATGGTTACATATATGTGCATGTCTACTTTGAATACATAGAATTATATAAGATTATTTGATAATATTGAGGATGGTCCTGTACCCATTGGGGACATGTGCTTATATGTGTGTGGTATACATTCATTTATATGAAGAGACATACATGGGAAAAGTATTGCTTGTATTTCTTTCTATCATGGCCTCTGTTCCATACACATAAAACTGTGACTTCATTTAAGTGATTCCATCTGGAACAAAAAAAACCAGTAAAGTTGAGAATGTAATATGCCTTCTCAATCTTGCAGACCACATCTCCCTAGAGTTCAGAGTCTGACTTGCCTGGAAATAGTTTACAACCTTCTATACTTTATAAAAAAAAAATACCTTTCTTATAACAATACAAATTCCTCTGGAAAAGGCGGCTGGAGCAGTATTTGGAACGTTTAGAACCACCTAATGTGTGGCAGAGTGGCTGGAACGGCCAGCAGAAGCTCTGCTCTATATAGGATGCACATGCAGTGGAGCTGCCCATCATGGCCCTGGATGAGAAGGTGGTGAAGCACTTAGACCAACCCCTCAGATGCAGCAGAAAAGCAAACAAAAGCACCAAGCCCTCACGGGACCTCCAGACAAATACTTTACCTTCACAGAGTGCAAAAGGAATTTCCAGCAGCTAGGGCCTCCGTCCCACTGGGGGTCTTCTCTTGTGCACTCCGATTTCCTGTTCTGTGAACAATAGGTGGGTCCGTTCCAAAGACCCTCTTTGATGCAGGAGTTGTGTGTATACAACTCATAAAAAATCTTTAATGAAAGGCAAGGCTGCCAACCATCCAGACTTGCAATTTGTCTGATGTTACATGCTGGTTTGGGAAGTTTGTAGAAGTGTACACTGAAGTGCGCATTCAGGAACATGTCAGTCCCACAATGGAAAGGAAACACAACAAGGAGGAAGGGAAAAGGAAAAGAATGAAGAAATCTTTGAGTCATCATCAAGCATCCTGAATGGTTCTCTGTGGAGTTCATGCAACCAGCCACCTGTGGTGCCGACTCAGCCTCACACAGACCTGCAGAAAGGCCTTGGCTCCAGAATGCAGCTCTGCTATGATCTGCCCACCCAGAATGTATAAATTATGTTTATAACTTAAGAAGTGAGGAAAGAATAACGCTGAAGTTCTAATATGCAGCATTTTCCCAGCTGCTAGCCTGGGCCAGAGCTAACACAATTTCATAGCTGAAATGCACACTTCAGATGAGAGTACAGGGACTCAGGAGGCAGGCAACAGTACTTACCCAGTCAACTTGGAAACTCTAATGTGAATATTGTTAAACATAACAGACGTTCCAGATTCTGTGAAAGGCCAGTGAAATTCTTCTCCACATGCAAGTATATATATACACAGAGAGAGAGAGAGAGAGAAAGAGAGAGAGAGAGAGAGAAACAAGTTGAGGGAGTAATGTCTAGCATGCTGGTAAATAGTTTGTACCATTCCTATGTTTAACATTCAAACACACCGACAAACACACACATACTGTTTGATTTTGTGACAGGTGTCTCACTTTATAGGCCTAATTGGCCTTGAATTCATTTGATCCTCCTTTCAAGTTCTGGGGTTATGGGCGTGAGTCACCATGCCTGGCTGTAATCAAGGTTTTTAACATGCAAATTCTTTAGACTCTCAGCCTCCAACAATAGACTAGACATATGGTATCAACATTCTATTCTATTAAAATTTTATATTATTAGTGAATTGAATTCTACATATTTTATAGTAAAAAATAATATTGACAGCACACTTGAATTCTTCTAACCATTCTGGCTTGTGTGGGAAGCTATAGATTTCATCAAGACCTTTCTAAAGTGTGGTTAGTCATGCTTCTTCACAACAACCTTTAGCTATTAGAATTCTCCAAGTACCTTGATGTTTGCCATAGTGTAGATGGAAATTCCATGTTTTAGTTTTTATTTTGAAATTGCATGCTTCATTTTTCAACGAGCCATTAATAATGGCTTTAGCAAGTACTGATTTTCAGCTCTTTTTTAATTTTAAGTCCACCAGGCAGTGGAACAATTTTTTTCTGAATTACATTTTCATTATGAGGGTCTTACAAAATGACAAAGTATAACAAATTGACCTGATGGCTTTATCTCACAGAACAAAATTTAATTCAATGAGTCAAAATAAAAATAACTCTCAGTTTACATGGTGGGAATGTAAACTGGTCCAACCACTCTGGAAATCAATCTGGCGCTTTCTCAGACAACTAGGAATAGCGCTTCCTCAAGATCCAGCCATACCACTCCTAGGCATATACCCAAAAGAGGCTCAAGTACACAAAAAGGACATTTGCTCAACCATGTTTGTAACAGCTTTATTTGTAACAGCCAGAAGCTGGAAACAACCCAGATGCCCCTCAACTGAAGAATGGATGCAGAAACTGTGGTACATCTATACAATGGAGTATTACTCAGCAATGAAAAATAAGGAAATCATGAAATTTGCAGGTAAATGGTGGGACCTGGAAAGGATCATCCTGAGTGAGTTGTCCCAGAAGCAAAAAGACACGCATGGTATATACTCACTCATATAAACATACAACATAGAATAAACCCACTAAAATCTGTACATCTAAACAAACTAAGCAAAAGAGAGGACCCTAACTAAAATGTTCAACCCCCATCCTGAAAGGCAAAGAGGATGGACATCAGAAGAAAAAGAAAATAGGAAACAACCTAGGAACCTGCTACAGAGGGCCTTTGAAAGCCAACAGAAAACAGGAAACAACCTTGAAACCTGCCACAGAGGGCCTCTGAAAGCTTCTGCAGTATAGACTGTCAAAGCAGATGCTGAGCCTGATGGCCAACTGATGGGCAGAGTGAATGGAATTTTATGTAAGAAGTGGGAAATAGTAAGAGCTGGAGGGGATGGGAACTCCACAAGGAGAGCAACAGAACAAGATAATTTGAACACAGGGAACTTCCCAGAAAATCATACTCCAACCAAGGACTATTTGTGGAGATGACCTGGAACCCCTGCACAGGTGTAGCCCATGGCAGTTCAGTGTCCAAGTGGGTTACATAGTAATGGGAAGAGGGACTGCCTCTGACATAATCTGATTGGCCTGCTCATTGATCACTGCCCCCTGAGGGGGGAGCAGCCTTACCAGGCCACAGTAGAGGACAATGCAGCCACTTTTGATGAGAACTGATAGACTAAGATCAGAAAGAAGAGGAGAACCTCCCCTATCAGTGGACTTGGGGAGTGGCATGCATGCAGAAAGGGGAGGGAGGGTAGGATCGGGAGGGGAGGAGGGAGGGGCTTATGGGGGAATACAAAATGAATAAAGTGTAATTAATAAAAAAAATAACTCTCAGATCAAATTATGTATGTACAAGGAGGGAAAGAGGACTGACTAAATAAACCTATACGAGTAAGAATCCTTAAAATGTTTAGGACAAAGTTCTATGATCTCTATGCCCACCAAGTTCCAACAATCGTCCCCAGTCTTTAATGGTCCAATTATCATTGGAGACTTAAAGTTCGGTGATGGTCTTCTGGGGGTTGGATGCCATGACTCTTTCCATTGGCAACAAATGCTAGAAAGTGTGAAGAAAGATTCATCCTAATTGCAAGATCACATGATAATCTGTTAGAGTTAGGAGGATAATGACTGAGTAATGAGACCCTATGATTAGAGATTAAGGATAGCAAATTAAAATGCAGCAACAGCCATAGTGTCTACCCTTGTTCTCTGAGCCCAAATTCTCACAAGACAAAACAAAAACAGCCAGTGCTGTTCAATCAGCCAGAAATTTGGTGGGGAAATAAATCTGCTCTTGGGGGAACTTTGAACCTTCTATAATCACTACTTTATGATCTATCTGAAGAGAGAAAGTTTATTTTATCTAACTGTAAGCCAGGGATAGGCAAATATGTCTTCTTTCTGTGGTTTTAGTTTCCGCTGTCTAAAAATGATAAACAGCAAATTCCAGAAACAAACAATGCACAAGTGAATAGCTAAGACAATACTAACAATGTTCAACACATTAAAAAAAAGGAAAGTCTGAACACTGTCCCTTTGAAGACAAGCACAAAGTCACAGGACAGCAGGGTAGTATAGCTTCCTGAAAGGAAAGAATGGAGCCTCAGATAAAAACCACAGAAACTGGAGATAGGAGAGATATACTTCAGCTATTACTGAGGCCACATGGGTAATAGCAGTAGTATGTTCCATAATAATATAAATGTTACTAATAGTCGAAACTCCATGTTGAGCCCTGGAAATTCTCATTCTCTAACTTTTATATTAACATAAACTTACTCTAAAATTGAGTTTACTTTTAAAAATGTGCAATTATCTCACCTGTTTGTCCACTTTTTATGTTTATAATGGAAAACGGTTATGACATTTACTTCAATGATAAAAGAGGGATATTTTGGTTTGTTTTTTTCTTTTCTCATTATCATTATTATTAATTACAATTTATTCACTTTGTATCCTGACTGTAGCCCTTTCCCTCATCTTTTCCTGGTCTCCCACTCCCTCCCTCTCTCTGCCCCTTGTGTCTCCCCTAGTCCACTGATAGGGGAGGTCCTCCTCCCCTGCTGTCTGACCTTAGCCTGTCAGTTCTCATCAGGACTGTCTGGGTACTCTTTCTCTGTAACCTAGTAAGGCAACCTCCCCAGGGGAGGTGACCAAAAGCAGGCAACCGAGTTCATGCCTCTGCTCTCCTTACTAGGGCACCTACATGGAGACTGATATGCACATGGGCCACGTCTGAGCAGAAGCTTTAGGTGCTTTCCATTCATGTCCTTGGTTGGTTCATTAGTCTCTGCAGTTCTCCCTGGGTCCAGATTTTTTTTGGCTCTATTGGTCGCTGTGTGGCGCTCTTGTCCCCTCCAGGTCTTCCTGTCTCCCCCTTCTTCCCTAAGATTCCATGCACTCTGCTCAAAGTTTGGCTATGAGTCTGGGCATCTGCTTCGATACCCTGCTGGGTAGAGTCTTTCAGAGGCCCTGTGGAAGGCTCCTGTCCTGTTTCCTACTTCTACTTTCGATGTCTATCCTGTTTGCCCTTCTGAATGAGGATTAAGCCTCTTCGCTAGGGTCCTCTTTGTTCTTTTGATTTTTAGATTTTAGTATATTATAAGTCTATATCCACTACATTATGAGTCTAATATCCACTTATAAGTGAGTATATACCTTCTGTGGATACCTGAGACTGGATAAGCTCGGGTCAGATAGAAGGGGAGGAGGTCCTCCTCTATCAGGGGACTAGGGAAAAGGCATAAGGGGAGAAGAGGGAGGATGGGTGGGACTAGGAAGAGACAAGGCAGGGGGCAGTAGCAGGGATACAAAATGAATAAATTGTAATAAATAAATAGAATTAAATTTAAAAATACACTTTTTTTTTTTGAGAATTTCTTACTATGTATTGTGACCATAATCATCTCCACCTTCACTTCTACTGAAAATGTCCATCAGGCCCATGCCCTAGCTCTTTGCTCTCTTCCAATTTCAAGTCCTCTTTTCCTTTAAAAATTTAAGTTTATTTTATGAGGATGAGTGTTTCTCCTGCATGTATGAGACTTTTTGCAGAGGAAGAGAGCTCTGGGTCCTCTTTAACTAGAATTATAGGCAGTTGTGGGCTACCATGTGGGTGATGGGAACTGAATCCTGGACCTCTGTTAAAAGTAGCCAATGCTCTTAACTGTTCAGCCATTTCTCCATTCCCTCGGTCCCTCTTTAGTAATCCACTGAATCCAAATTTTTACCCATGTTCTCATGGGTGTGAGGCTATACTGTTAAAGAAAACTGAGTTGCCCTTTCCAAGAATCTATGAACTGCCAGTAGCTACTTGGTTACTTATCAGTCCCTTTTTATTTGTGAATGCTCTCTGACTTGATCTCGTGAGACTAACATAGCCGCTGTGATCTCATGAGTGCAACAATCTTGTCATGTCCAGAGGACACTGTTTCGCTTCTGTTCTCCTAAACCTCTAGCTCTTTCGATCTTTCTTCTGGAAAGGTCCCTGAGCCTTGAGGATGTATGTAAGCAGGCCACAGGTACCATTATGTATTATTTATGTAGGTCATTGTTGTATTTCATAGTCTTTATAACTGTACAGAACTCCTCTTTATTGGCAGCTTCCACAGTACTTCCTTTTTTTAAAAAATTTAAAAAATGTATATATTTATGCTGCATCCCAAAATTAGCCCTCTCCCTCCGTTTCTCCTGGTTCCTTCCTCCCATCCTCTTCACCCTATCCCCCCTACCCTTGTTCTAAGAAGAGGTGAGCTACCCCACAACTCACCCCCATACATTAAGTCACATCAGGACTGAACCCCTCCTCATCCACTAAGCCAGGCAAGGTAGCCCAGCTAGGGCAAAGTGATCAAAGCAGGCAACAGAGTCCATGTCATTGAAGAACATGCTCAACTTACTAGGGGACCCATATGAAGATAAAAATGCTCATCAGTTACATATGTATAGGAGCTAGGTCCTGTCCATGTATGCTCTTTGTTTGATGCTTCTATCTCTGTGAGCCCCCGTGGGTCTACTTTAGTTGACTGTGTTGGTCTTCTTACAGCATGCTTGTTCCCTCCAGGTCCTTCTATCCTTCTCTCTGATTCTTCACAGGACTCTCCAAGCTCCACCTGTGAATCTCGGCATCTGATTCGATCAGCTGCTAGGGGCGGGAGCATCTCTGAGGATTAAGTTAGGCTCCTTTCAGCAAAGTGTCATTAATGGTGTCAGGGGTTTGCTATATCCCATGGGATGGGTTTCAGGTTAGGCCAGGTGTTGATTGGTCATTACCTTAGTCTCTACTCTGTCTTTATCTCTGCACATCTTATGGGCAGAGTAAATTTTGATTCAAAGGTTTTGGAAATGGATTGATGTTTCCCTTCCCACCACTATAGTTCTTCTGGCTAGAAGGTGGCCTTAGTCTCATATCCGCCACTGCTAGGAGGCTCAGCTAGAGACATCCCCATATCCTCTCTGGAGCCTACCTTGTCTCAGGACTCCAGCTTGTCTCAGTGATGCCACCACCTTTGGTTTCCCTTTTCTTTCCAGGCCACCACCCTTACCTTCCCCATTCTCCCCATATCTGACTCCCGCCCCCTCATTTCCCTCTGTACACTCTTTAATACCTAGTTCCTTTTATACTTCCTCTTCCACTGTCTATTCTATTGTCCCAACTGAGTGACATTCAAGGAGTGTCTCCCTTGGAACCTCGTTGTTACTTAGCTTCTTTGGGCCTATGGATTGTAGTATGGTTATTCTGTACTATTTGGCCAATATCAGCTTATAAGTGATAACATACCATGCATGTCTTTCTGGTTCTGGGTTACCTCACTCAGGATGATCCTTTCTAGTTCCATCCATTTGCCTGCAAATTTCTTGTTTTTAATAGCTGATTAGTATTCAATTGTGTAAATGTGCCACATTTTCTTTATCCATTGTTCAGTTGAGGGACATCAAAGTTGTTTCCAGTTTCTGTCTATTATGAATAAAGTTACTATGAACATAGTTGAGCAAATGTCTTTGAGGCACAGTGGAGCATCTTTTGGCTATTTGCCCAGAAGTAGTAGGGCTGGGACTTAAGGTAGTACTATTTCCATTTTTCTGAAAAAGGGCCAGATTGATTCCCAAAGTGGTTGTACTTTCTGACACTATAGAGATAATCCTGATAAAGGAGGCTTCTAGGTCAGTGTTAGTTGGATTCCTCCAAGTCCCTTGTCTAGAGTATGTGGTGCCTTTAGCAGAATGAACTTATCTTCAAGTCCTGGAAGGCAACCAGGATTAATGGCAATAGCTTCTATTGATTCAGGAGTCACCTTTACACTCCCCTGAACAACAAATTGAAGAGAGATTTCCCATGTTTGGCACTGGCTGTTTTTATAGAGCACTGGCATGGCTCTATATGGGTGGAGAATTATCATCCCAGATGTCATAAAATCATTATTAAACATATATGTACACATTTGCAATAAATATTGTAAGGTATTAGGTAAAAATAAAATGTTCTCCTGTGACTTTATCAAACATACTTACTGTTATTTATTCTTTCTTCTTCCATCTTGCTTTACATTGTCCTTTCTTTCTTCTCCTCATCTATGCATCATTTATACATCTTGGTTCTATAAGCCGCTTCTCTGTAGCTCCTTCTTCCCTCTACACAAGACAAAAGAACATATAAGTATAGGGAAGGGCTTTCTGAATAGGACTCGATTTGTCCAGAATTAAGGCCAAAAGTTGACAAATGCAACCTAAAAAAAAAAAAAAAAAAAAAAGATTCTATGATTCTATTTTTTTTCTTTCTTTTGACACAGGGTTTCTCTGTGTAGCCTTGGCTACCTTGGACACACTTTGTAGACTAAGCTTGCCTCAAACTCACAGAAATCCCCTTGCCTCTGCTTCCCCAGGCATGTGCCATTATTCCCAGCACCGAAAAGATTTTTACAGGAAATAATCAGCCAAGTGAAGTAAAATCCCACATGGCCAGTTATACATCTGACAGAGGATTGCTATACAAAATATATAAAGAACTCAGAAACAGAATCAAGCAAACAAACTAGAATTTTCTGTGGAGTTCTTAAAAGAAAAAAAAATTCTAAGAAATATCTAAAAAAGTGTTCAACATTCTTTGCAATTAGGAAAATTCAAATTAGACTACTTGGAGATTTTATCTTTCCTCGGTCAGAAAGGCTACCATTAAGAAGACAATTAACAAGAAATGCTGTTGAGGATGTAGGGAGAGTGGAAATCTCATTCACTGCTGGTGGCCATGCAAATTTATACCATCAATCTGAAAATAGTGTGAAATAGTCTCAAAAAACTAAAAGTAAATCTACCACATGGCACCACTCCTTGGCATATGCCCACTGGAATTAACATCCCACTGCACAAATGCTTCTCAGACTTGTTCATTGCTACGCTATTCACCATAACTAGAAAACGGAAACAACCTAAACATCCTTCAACAAATGGATGGATAACAAAAATGTAGTAAATGTACACAATGAAATTCGATTTGGCTGTAAAGAAAACTGAAAACAAGGACTGTATAGGTAAATGTGAGGAAGTAGAACGTGTATATTAGTGTCTTAACCCAGACCCAGAAAGGAAATGGAACCTTTGTCCAAACCAAGAAAACAATAAGGGGCCAAGGTGGAGGAAGAATCCGTGAAGAGAATATTTTATGCCTACTGCTATAAACCTAGCTAAATACCCATGGCTGGTGATGTCGTGGACCTTAGAGGAGAACATATTACTGCCACTAAAGAAGAGGTCAGAAATTTTAGAGGGAATGAAGGTACCGAAAGTTAGAGGGTGAAGAGAGAGAGGTGGATGACATGCAATATAGTATTTATACATAACATTCTCAAAATATTATTTAATAAAAAATAAACCATGGATTAACTGTCCCTATTAGCCATTGTTTGGCAACGCCTGCAATAAACTGGCAACTTGCTCAAGGGGAGCACACAGCCATTATCTTCTAATGCTGTGCTCAGCTAGGTGACACTCAGAATATTGTGCAGAACAAAATCAGCATCCGTATTCAGAAACATGCAGAAAGCTAAAACACCCAAGAAAATTATTTCTTAATATACTCTTCTCTTTGCATATTGTCTTGGTTCCTGTCACCCCACTGACAACTCTGATGAATCTAACCTACAGAATCTGGGACCAGATCTGCTCAATTTTTCTTGCATAGGTATCAATTTAGACAGTCATCAAAATGAAATGAAGCAGGCAAAGAAAACAGAGTCTCAAACAGCTTAAATGATACCCTGTAATATAGTGACTATCCCCAGTAAATGTACATTTCTAAAACTTTTTATGTAATTTTTTAATTAAATTTTTATTTTTTTATGTTAATTACAGTTTATTCACTTCATATCCCAGCTGTAACTCCCTTCCTCATCTCCTGCCATGGCCCTCTCCACTGATAGGGGAGGTCCTCCTCCCCTTCCATCTGACCCTAGCTTATCAGCTCTCATCAGGACTGGATGCATTGTCCTCCTCTGTGGCCTGGCAAGGCTGCTCCACCCTTTGGGGGGGCTGTTCAAAGAGCCTGCCACTGAGTTCATGTCAGAGACAGTCCCTGTTCTCCTTACTAGGCAACCCACTTGGATACTGAGCTGCCATGGGCTACATCTGTGCAGGGGCTATATATATATTTTTTTTAAGGTACTGATTTCACCAAGGAAAAGCAATGGCTGACAGTCAACTAATGAAACATTTGGCATGGTCAGGGATAAAATAGCTGAAGTACTTACAATAACCACTTCTGGAGAGTGGCTTTCTTGATATAACAGCAGGTGACTACTTATGAGATACAAATCCTTAACAAGAATGCTAGCTGTACAGAGACTATCACAGTTCCCTAATTAACTCTTCTAATTACATGACAGCTGTCCCGAGTCAAGGCTCAGAGGGGCCACTTGGCTTTGTCACTGTCATCTTTCTTTCTATGTGGACATTTGTTCATTTTCCTGAGACTGAAAATATACTCGTTGAGCACTGTAGGTGACTGGTGCATCCTCTTCTAACATTACCCATTCAAAGTCTGTCTTCTCTGTCATTTCAGTGTCCATTTGGAGCAGTAGAACTTTCTTCATTATATCTGTTCTAGGGCCAGAGATGACGTCTGATTATGGTCTGAACCATAATCAGAACATCACAGGATCATCTCAAGTCCTCCTTCTACAGTGACCACAGTCATTGAAATCCTGTACTTCTGCACTAGGCTGAAGCTCGGAGATTGCTAGGATTTTGTCATTTTCTCACAGGCTATCCATAACTGAAGTACAGGACCCCTTGGCTTCAGCTGCTTATTCCCATGGGTTTGGGGAAGTGGCAAGTTTTAAGCACATTTTTCTCAGGGAGCAATAATAATGCATCACTCTGTTATTTAATTTCAGTCCTTTCCCCTCAATCTTAGTAAACATTCATAAAGCAAATGTTATGAGCCATATATATGTGCCTAATGCTTAATGATCTTAAAAAACACACCAAGCTCATGGGTATATTTAAGAGTTGGAGATGTCTCCAGAGAATGAATCATTAGCCTCATGAAAAACTACAAGTGAGTTCTGTTGTATAATTTTTTCATCTGAATTGGAATGTTGCTTCCTGCGTGGAGAAAGGATAAAATGGGATGTATCAGGCTTAGGGTGCTCAGACAGAAGATTTACAGTTAGAGGTTGACACTCTCTCCAAGGTTATAAAAGGAGCAGGCAATAGCTTGAGAGACAATACTCTTTCCTATTACACTTACTCTAAGTTGTGCAGGAAGCTCAGGGATATAGCTATTGTATGTCGACAACCATTCTGGAGTGGAGTTATTGAGATTGCAACTGCCTTTGAGATACTCATGCTCCCATAAGCAATATTTCAACTACGCTTCTGTGACTAACCCTAATAAACTAACTGCTTTTGTTTCTCATTGGTGTCCTATCTGAAGTGAATTGACTTCTGTTCACATCGCCCAGGAAAGTTGCCTACTAGCCTAAAGGGAAATTATAGTGAGCAAATATTTGGGTCATTCATTCATTTATGCACTTTGTTAACCCATATTTATTGTCCCAGGGGTGTTAGATCACTTCATTGACCTTTTCTCATAATCTACATTTTCTCCATAATTGTGCACCTCCCCTGTTAATTTTCAGCACCACGGACATGTCTATGGAAATTAACCTTTTACAACAACATGAGCATTTATGCTCATGTGAAGGTGATGTCCCTTACCTTGATGCATGTGCAATATTATTAGAAATGGTGGGAAATCATCACAGAAAGTCTTTATCTTTTGAACTCTCGCCGTTCAGTGGATAGAGGGCTACACAAAGGGACTATTATAAGGTAGGGGAGTGACACACTAGTATCCAGAAAGACCTAGCCAACTTTCTCCTCCTGGAAAAATTGCTTCCCAGCTCATACACCCAAGAAAGGTTTTCTCACCCTCTGATTGGTGGATTCCACCACAGTGAAATGACTCGAATACACATTTAAGCCATTTCTAGCCAGGTGGGCTTTGAAGAGTTTCAAAATAAAAATGCACAAAGACTGGCGATTTGTCTCAGTTGTAGAAGGTATGCTTAACAAGTACAAAGTTCTGAGGCTATGTTCTCCAGTCCTTCCTGGACCCCAACACCAAATGCTGATATTAACAATACAATGACTAATTGAAGTCAGTTTCCGCATGATTTTTTGGAAGACATAAACTTAATTTCTTACAATTTCTAAGTGGTAGCCTGGTGAAGCCAGAAAGTAGGAAAGGTTTCTGGGAGAAAGGCCTTTATGCCCACTGAGTGATCAAAGATCTTAGATTCTCCAAAACCAGATGTGGACTTTTTGTTAGAAAGGCTCATGAGGCTCATAAGGTCCTTGGCTGGAGGGCAGTACATCTGTGTAGAAAGCCCAAGAGGTCAAGCCAAGTTAGAGTCCTTCCTGAACAGAAGTCTGTATTCAAACTGGCCAGCAGAAGAGTCAGGAAATTGAAAATGCACACAAGAGGCTTTCAGCAGCTGCTGTGTCCAAAGGAAACCAGTACCAGACAACAGTATTACGGGCCAAATGTGAATTATCCTGCTTTTTGTTTCCTGTCCCCTTTTCTTCTATAGCCCAGTACGTAGAAAAAAGGAGAGACCAAAGATAAAAAATCAATACACACACAGGGCTGTTTTCATCCTAAAATTGAGTAGAAAGAGTCTTGTATTTCAGAGTGTGTATTAAACCACAAAATTTGCTCAATATTTTATCACTGGTATGAAAATAATGTTCAGTTTTGAACACACTGTATGGGGAAAGCGTAAGATTTCTTCTAATGGTCCCCACCAGGCCACTGTATCCATTGTACCATATATGAAATACTATTTAGTAGCCAGCAAATTTTCACTGATTTCTTCTGGGGAAGAGCATGGTGACTGTTTGCTTCAGAAGCAGGGGGTGAATATTGAAATTATTCAGAAAAAGCTAATGGGAGGAGCCTGAGGATGCTTCAGTTTGTAAGCAGTTTTGATCCTCAGTACTCACATAAAAGCTGGGCATGTTAGCATGGCTAAGTAAGCCCGGTGTTTAGGGTGGAGAGGGACAGAGATATGTGGTTCTCTCAAACTTAGTGGCTATTCAATTAAACCAGATGGTTGAGCTGCAGTTTCATAGCTTAACCCTGATTCTAAAAAAAAAAATAAGGCAAACAGTGACTGAGGAAGACACTCATCATGGACCTCTGGCATCTACTTATATTCACACATATGTACAGACATGCACATATGCAAACGCGTCACACACACACACACACACGCTACATTAGAAGCTATAAGGAGACTGCTGTCACAGAGCAAGGCCACTGAGCTGAGGGAAACTCATAGAGAGATCAAGCATGGCACGGAGGTAGCAGAAGATGTTCCTGCTGGCAGGTGGCCTGCTATATGTTGCAGACCAAGTGCCTCAGACAGTTCTAGAACCTGGGTGATGCTCCTGAGATCGGCTGATTCTTCATGTATGTTTCAAGGCCTCTTTAATTCTATGCTCTCACACCCCAAATTCTGTCTTAGAGAGTTGAGTATAAAGCCAGCAGAAATTAAAGCATTGTCTGTAAAGTAATTCCCTAAAGGCACATTGGGCAATTTTAATTTATCCCTTGGCACCTAGACAGGAGGAATACCTGAGGAAAATCAGAGTAATTAAAGGCAAATAACTGAACATTTCTCTTACTCTTGAGATGGCACTTACGTACAATTGTGTTGGTGGCGCCAAACATTTAGCACATGAAATTCTTGAGAAAAGAGCTGGAAGCATTTCCCTCCACAGATGACTAGAAACCGAGGGTGGTATTGGCCTCAGTAGTCACGTTACTGTGGTCCTTGCTGTGTACTCATGCTTTCTCTCACAGGTTTGATCAGCTGTGGCCACGTGCCTGTGAAACGGGAAACAGAGGCAGAAAGGCAATGTACTTACAACATGGTCCGACTTTTGTTCCAATGACCTTGCACCTCCTTCAGTCTAGTTTCCGACATATTAGAATTCACATGGAAATGGAAGCATCTGCTTTTGCTTTCTAAAATGCTTCTGTAATGAACCCATCTGCATATTTGTTCTCTTGTGCTTTGCATTAGGCGTCTTTATGGGAGACGTCTCTCTCCACGTGCTTATGGAAATCTCTTATGCATTCACTGGGAGTTCTTCACTGAGTGCTTTAAATCTGACTTAACTAACAGGCTTTACTATCACATATCCTATTAGGTTTTGATCTTGCTGCTTTCACCCACAATGGCCATTGTGACAGCTGCCTGAGCCGACCCTGTGACACTCATAGCTTTCTTCTCTGTTGAGATAGTTGAACTTATAGCTGCCGTCATTCCACTGCAAGGACTGTAATATTCTCTTTGTAATTATGAATATGAATATCTTCTGGGCAGGGGTAGCTACACAGTGTCTCTGAAAACTTGGCTTCTCTTCGCAGCTATTTTTAAAAGAAAATAAATTTGATACCAACTTTTCTCCTTTTGGATATAACAGATGAAATACTATAGTTTAAGATGTACCATTCTGTGACTCACAATTTTACCTGCTGCCAGAAAATGCTGAGACACATTGGGCTCTTTAAGCTTTTTCTTGTAAAGTGTGTATTTACTACCTGGTAATAGGTGATAGAGATGACTAGGAGAGAGCCATTGGAGCCTATGGCCATTTGTGGAGGTTTCCATACGAGCTGTCAGATGGCTACACACAAGCGGTCATGACCTGGGCAGTGCACTGGTTCTATCTGTGGTCTCTAGTCATTCTCTATGATGAAACAGAGTTGGAAATTACACCACCTATAAAGATGGTCTCTAATCACGCTATACCAAATGTTATTAGAAATTAACCATCACAGGGGTTAGCTAGATAACTGAGGCTGTAAATACAACCTAGACAGCCATTTAATTTTATAAATTGAGCTTTATTGAAACATAGTTATGCTTATTGGCTTACCTATTGTTCATGGCTGCTTTGGCTGTCGCAATGGCAATATTGAGGTTTATGAGTGTCTCAAAGCTCAAAATATTTGCTGTAAGTTTACTTAGAGAATGCTTGCTGACCTATAAACAAGGATATTACATCAGAAATGAGATGACAACGGGCATTCTGGAGATTAATCTTCAAAACACCTGCATGTATATCTTTGAATGTATATCATTAAAGTATAGATAGTACAGATAGAATGATTGCTATTTCTCATGCCTGCTCAGTTAGATCTCAGGTCACTCTGAAGATAAGTTCAATAATCCAGAAGCCCCTTATGCTGCCTCCTAACCACCCACCTCCCTGAGAATACTGAACTAATACTTTATGATATGGTCCTGCAAAGCATTTGCTTATTCGGTGAATATCTTCATTCATTCAACATATGTTTGGAAAACGCATCCGGTGGTAAGTGACTAAACCAGGTTTCTGGGAAGGAAAAGGCATAAAGAAAAAAAAATTCTGCTTTGTAGTATTTTTGTTTTTTTTGTGGCAACACGAGTGAGCCCACAATGCTTGATTTCTGGTGCCAAGTTGTTACCTCTCACTGTGCAGTTAGGGAAGAGGGGCTGATGTTGTTGACGTCAGAGCGCATGGGTCACCTCTGGGCAGCATCGAGTTACATGGTTGAGGGTACTTGTGTCTGCGTATGCTCGTTTCCCTTTAGCACTTAATTATGGGACTGTGCCATTAGACCATGATGTTTCATTGGTTGTAACACTGATAAGTACACATGGGCGGTTTTTAACTTTGTGGCTTTTATGGGTAATGCTGCCTTTGGCATTTAGTATAAGACTTTTGGTAAACATATGTAGGTGTGTCAGTGAGGCATATATCTGGAAATGGTAGAGGATAGTCATAGACATAAATTTGTCCCGCCTTACAGACTGCCAGAACCTAGCAGGTCTAGCGGTCTCATTGTTTCACATTCTCACCCAAACTTGGGGCTTTCCATCATTTTAGACATTTTAAAAACCTGGGTCATGTTACATATTTTCCTTGATCACCAAAGGATTACTTTCAGAGGTTTTTCAGTTATTTGACACTTTCTTCTTTTTCATTTTTTTCCTGTTTTTTTCCCTTTATTTTCTGTATTTACAGTATTGTGTTTTAAAAGACATATTGTAAGTGTGAGCGGTTTTTATTGCTGCATGAACCTATTGCAATGGTCTCAGTGTTTTGCTTACATTTTTATTATTACTTTAATAGAACATTTGGAAACATAGAAAGTTTGGATTTGGAAAAGCCCAAATCTTACAATTTTATTTATGGATTTTGCTTTATATATTATGTTAAAAAATCTTTCCTCTAAGACCATGTAAAAGCCTTAACAGTTTACATTTTTGCCTATTATATGCATGTAATTTATTTTGGGGTAAGGTATGAAGATGGGATCCAGATTTTTGCCACATATTAAAATAACCATTCTTCTCCAAGGTACTAACATATTAAAATAACCATTCTTCTCCAAGGTACTAAAATGTCATCCTTATAAAAAATTATATGACATACGTGTTAGATCTGTTTCTAGACTCTTTTTTCTTTCTTCGGTGGTCCAATTGTTTTTCCTGTAACAACTCTGCACTTTTAATAAATACCTCAGTCTTGTGACAAGCTTCCTTTCTGGCAGTGTAAATTTCCCAGCTTTGTCCCCCTTTAAAGATGGCTACTTGGCTATTCTTGGTTCTTCACATCTGTCAGTTTGAACAAAAATAACTGCTAAAGTTTTGGTTTGGATTTCGCACATTTATAGATCAAGTTAGGGATAACTGAATTATTTAAAGTATTGTATTTGTCTTAATTTCAGTATTTAATTTTAGTACTCCGAAGTCCTGCCTTACTAGATTTACACATAGTATATGGCATTTTAGATACTATTTGAAATGATACTTCTGAATTCAATTGCTTGTTGATAGCCTATAGAAATAGAACTTATATTTGACCCATAGGCCTTTTCTTTCTTTGTCTCATTACATTGGACTGGTATTTAGTAAAATTTGCATTGAAGCAGCAATTCTTATTTTGTACCTAAGTCAAAGGGAATTATTTTAGTATTTTACTATTGACGTCTTTTTACTGCTCTGAATCTCTTCTCTTTTTCCATAAGGATATAAACTTAGCCAAACCAAAACTTCATTAAAGACACATAGCATTCAATGTGCCTTTTTTTGAGTAATTTTTCTTTTCTTTTTTTTTTTATTAATTACAATTATTCACTTTGTAGCCCACCTGTAACTCCTTCCCTCCTCCCCTCTCAAATCCACCCTCCTTCCCTCTTCCCCACCCGTAATCCTCTCCCAGTACACTGATAGGGAGGTCTTCCTCCCCTTTCTTCTGATCCCAGTCTATCAGGTCTCTTCAGGAGTGGCTACATTATTTTCCTCTGTGACCTGGTAAGGCTGCATCCCCCTGAGGGGGAAGTTATCAAAGAGCAGGGCAATCAGTTCATGTCAGAGACAATCCCTGTTCCCATTACTATGGAACTACTTGGACACCAAACTGCCATGGGCTACATCTGTGCAAGGGTTCTAGGTTATCTCCATGAATGGTCCTTGGTTGGGGTATCAGTCTCAGAAAAGACCCTTGTGCCCAGATTAGACATATAATATAGGATAAACATACTAAAATCTGTACACCTTCAGAAAATAATCAAGAAGGAGCACTGTGGGTAAGATGCTCAATCCCCATTCAGAAAAGCAAAGAGGATGGACATCAGAGAGGGAGAAAACAGGTAACAGGACAGGAGCTTACACAGAGGGCCCCTGAAAGACTCTACCCTGCAGGGTATCAAGGCAGATGCTGAGACCTATAGCCAAACTTTGGGCAGAGTGCAGGGAATCTTATGAAAGGAGTGGGAAATAGTAAGACCTGGAGAGGACAGGAGCTCCACAAGGAGAACAACAAAATGTGCTTTTAATTTACCTATCCAAAACACACAAATTTAGGTTAGTCTGATGTTTCAAACGTTACGGGATTTTCATATTAAGAGCGCAAACTTGTCATTACTGATATAAAATAAAAGCAGAGTTCTAATCTCTGTCTCGATGAAACTGATGGTGTTGCAAGTTCTACTTCTGGTGTTACTTACTACCTGTTTTTCTAAATGAGTGAAATGGATTCATGGACATAGCACTAAGTTGTCGGTAACATCATGTCGGAATCTATGTCCTGTTTGAACATAGAAATTAGTATGTTAGGGGATATCCTCCTCCCCTTACATTTGACCCTAGCTTATCAGATATCACCAGGACTGGCTGCAATGTCCTCCTCTGTGGCCTAGCTAGGTTGTTCTTCCCATGGGGGATGGGGGGGGAGAGTCAAAGAACTAGCTACTGAGTTCATGTCGGAGACAGTCCCTGTTCCGCTTAGTAGGGAACCACTTGGATACTGAGCTGCCATGGGCTAAGTCCAAGCAGGGTTCTAGGTTATATCCATGCATGGTCCTTGGTTGGAGAATGAGTCTCAGATAAGGTGCCTGTGCCCAGATACACTTGGTCCTTGTGGAGCTCCTGTCCTCTTCAGGTCTTACTAACTCCCTCTTCTTTCCTATGATTCCCTGCACTCTGCCCAAGGTTTGGTTATGAGTCTCAGCATCTGCTTTGATACACTGCTAGGTCCTCCCCTATCAGTGGACTTAGAGAGGGGCAGGGAGGAGATGAGGGAGGGAGGGTGGAACTGGGAGGGAATGAGGGAAGGGGCTACAGCTGGGATACAAAGTAAATAAACTGTAATTAATATAAAAATAAAAATAAGTGTAGAAAAGAAATTTAATTATGTAATCATTGGTGGCTAAACAAAATATGCGTATAGATTATTCATATTCTTTATAACTATGAGAAATTTTAAGATTTTTCTCAGATACATAAATCAAGAAATTTGCCAAAGGATACCATCAAATTAGCATTTCTAGAACCAAAAATAATTTGTCTTTGATTTTTATATTCATTAAAAATAAAATATATGGTTTAATGTGCTGTATATGTATTTTTATGCCAAGATAACAATAAAAAATAATTTCTGTTTAATGAGCAAAAAAAAAAAAAAAGAATTTCTTGTAATGGAGATTTTTAAAAAATGAAACAAAATGAAGTTTCAAATCTTAAAAAAAAAAAGAAATTAATTTGTTGTAGAAAGCTTTCCATATGTTTTTATGCCTTCCAAAGATGCTTCTAAATTACTTGAAAATATTATTTTGTGTCATTCAAATGCTCTCTAATAAAAGAGTGAACTTCTAGGTTCATTACGCAAAGCACACATTACAGTGTTTGGCTCAGGGTCTTATAGGAGGAAGGAAAAGGATATTGTGCGTAGCTTGACTCTAAGATGTCCACTGCTTAACCCGCTACCTGGTATCCACATACTTGTTTAC
This sequence comes from Psammomys obesus, assembly GCF_907164565.1. Classification (NCBI taxonomy): domain Eukaryota; kingdom Metazoa; phylum Chordata; class Mammalia; order Rodentia; family Muridae; genus Psammomys; species Psammomys obesus. The sequence continues at coordinate 27,489,841 of NW_026592890.1, read as the reverse complement.
TCCTCTGTAAACAAAGAGCTGCTAACTCACACAACAAAATAGTTATTTCTGGAATGAAAAAAGGTGACTTAACACTCCCAAGCAAGGTTTTAAAGGACAGGTAGGAAAAACTTTTGTAGCAGAAGAATATACAAACGGCTCTGGAGGAAGGTTCACACAGTGAAGACCTGAGGTATCTTGCCCATAGCCAGCACCAGACGCCAGGCATGTGAGTTACTACATGGCAAATAGGTCCTTAAGTTTCTGTCCAGCCATCAGATGAGAAAGCTTCAAGTCACAACTTGACTCCACTGTCAAGAGAGACCATCTCAGCTAATTTCTTCCTGTTGTTTTCAGAGCATAGGATGAAATATAAGGAATCGAGATTTAATTAGGCTGGAAAGATCTAGACTATGGCATTGGCACGCCCTCCTAACTTCATTATAATGTAGTAGCAGATGCCTTCTTGGGAGATAAAGAAATGTTCTAGATTTAGCTAATCTTCTTTTCTTGTAAAGCCACTAGGACCATCAAGAGGCTCCACTCCCAAAGCCCCTATCTCCTGAAACCATTATTATATTAATTTGGATATTAGTTCTTCAAAAACACAAGCTTTTGAAGGATACATTAAAAAATGTAGGCAGAAGTGAGTCAAAAGCACTGAGGTAAATTGCTTTCAGAATCCTTACCCACAGAAAATGCTGAATGATGATGTTTATTATTGCTTCAGGTTATTTTAGGATGGTTTTATATGCAGAAAGAGACTGGTCTCACCTTCAAGAGATAAGTCATGAACTTGACAATGAGCAACAAAGTTGAATTCAAGAAGCCTAACATGGAAAGGGACAGTGAAGTTTCACTTTTTAAAAGCCCAATAAGACACAGTTGTTGATAGTCTTGCTAAGCAAAGGACAGTGGTAATGGCATTGAAGCAGTTCTTTTTTTTTTTTTTAATTTTATTTTTTTCTTATCAGTTACATTTTATTAACTCTGTATCCCAGCCTTGTCCCGATCCCTCATTCCCTCCCAGTCCCTCCCTCCCTCCCTCATCTCCACCGTGCCCCTTGCCAAGTCCACTGATAAGGGGAACCTCCTCCCCATTCATCCGATCCTGTTTTATCAGGTATCTTCAGGACTGGCTGCAAAGCTCTCCTCTGTGGCCTAACAGGACTGCTCCTCCCTTGGGGGGTGGGGAGGCCAAAGAGCCAGTCATTGAGTTCCTGTTAGAAATAGTCCTTGTTCCCCTCACTATGGGAAATGAATTGGTTACTGAGTTACCACAGGCTACATCTGAGCAGAGGTTCTAGGTTACATTCATACATGGTCCTTGGTTGCATGTCAGTCTCAGAAAAGACCCTGTGCCCAGATATGTTTGGTCCTTGTGGAGCTCCTATCCTTTCCTTATCAGACTAACTCCCCTTCTTTCTTATGATTCCCTATACTCTGCCAAAGGTTTGGTCATGAGTCTTTGCTTTGAAAACACTGCTAGAGTTTTTCAAATGTGCTCAGTAGACTCCTGTCAATGTTTAATGTGCATCCCATCTGTCTTTCAAAACGAGGATTGATAATCTTACCCCATGTCCGCTCTCTTGATTATCTTTTTTAGGTGTATAGATTTCATTATGTTTATCATATCTTATAGGTCAATATAAGTGAGTATATACCATGTTTGTCTTTCTCCTTCTGGGATATTTCATTCTTTCTAGGTCCCACCATTTGCCTGCAAATTTCATGATTTCCTCCTTTTTGATTGCTGAGTAGTATTCCATTGTGTAAAAATACCACAATTTCTGTACCCATTCCTCCGTTGATGGACATCTGGGTTGTTTCCAGGTTCTCAGCTTCATATGGAGAAACAAAAATGCCAGAATCTCCAAAACAATCCTGTACAACAACAGATCATCTGGAGGTATCTCCATCCCCGATCTCAAGTTGTACTACAGAGCAATAGTAATAAAAACTGCATGGTATTGCATAAAAACAGAAAGGAGGATCAATGGAACCGCATAGAAGACCCAGAAATAAACCCACACACCTATGAATACTCGATTTTTGACAAAGAAGCCAAAACCATTCAATGGAAAAAAGACAGCATCTTCAACAAATGGTGCTGGTCCAACTGGATGTCCACATGCAGAAAAATGAAAATAGATCTATATTTATCACCCTGCACAAAACTAAAGTCCAAGTGGATCAAAGACCTCAACATAAAACCAGATACTCTAAATCTGTTAGAAGAAAAAGTGGGGAAGAGCCTAGAACTCATTGGCACAGGAGACAACTTCCTGAACAGAACACCAACAGCACAGGCTCTAAGAGCAACAATCAATAAATGGGACCTCATGAAACTGAAAAGCTTCTGTAAAGCAAAGGACACTGTCATCAAAACAAAACGCCTGCCTACAGATTGGGAAAGAATCTTCACTAACCCTTTATCTGACAGAGGACTAATATCGAGTATATACAAAGAACTAAAGAAGCTGAAAAGCAGCAAACAAAGTAATCCAATTAAAAAATGGGGAACAGAGCTAAACAGAGAATTCTCGACAGAGGAATATAGAATGGCAGAGAAACACTTAAAGAAATGCTCATCCTCATTAGCCATCAGGGAAATGCAAATCAAAACGACCCTGAGATATCACCTTACACCCATCAGAATGGCCAAAATGAAAAACTCAAGGGACAACACATGCTGGAGAGGTTGTGGAGAAAGGGGAACCCTCCTCCACTGCTGGTGGGAATGTAAACTGGTTCAACCACTCTGGAAATCTATCTGGCACCTTCTAAGACAATTAGGAATAGTGCTTCCTCAAGACCCAGCTATACCACTGCTAGGTATATACCCAAAGTTTGCTCAAGTACACAAAAGAGATATTTGCTCAACCATGTTTATAGCAGCTTTATTTGTAATAGCCAGAACCTGGAAGCAGTTCTTAAAAGCAACATATGAGAAAAATATGATAGAGTAAAATAAGTGAGTTATATTCATGCTTGAAGAAGAATAAGAAATTCCTATCATTTTGACAAGGAAAGCAAGAGTTTGAAGGGAATGAGAGACAGGGAGTCTGAATTCTGTAAAACTGCATTTCTCTTTCTAAGAATCACCTGTAACTTTTGATTTTCTTTCCCTTGTAATGACTCAGACAACAATCATGAATCATAGTAAATAATACAAAATGTGAACAAATGAGCTATCTTCACACAAAGAGTGCACATGTCATATACAGATAATTATCAGTCATTAAGCCATCGTAAACGGGAAACACAGATTTGGAGACTCTATTGAAGGTCTAACTTTATCTGAATAGATAAAGTTCTGCTCTCCTCTCAGGCTAACTCTAAAGCCAGTTTAGTTTATCGAGCTGGTCCTAACCTCCTGAGGCACATGACAACATATTTGAAAGCAGCTGGTACAACATATTTTTAAGTCCCTGGAAATCTTTCACACTCAAAAGGCCACATGTCATCTAGGAACTATTCATTCCACTGAAGCTATTCTAGAAACATATATCCTAGTTCACGCATGAAAGAATCCAGATGCATTTCACTCAACAGTTGGTTGAGTGAAAATGTGAACTGTATGTTCAACAATATAAGACAGATAAATACTTCAAACCTGAAGCCATGAATACGAAATTTCCCTTCCTTTCTCATAAAAAGTGCATACATTTCCCACTTGAAAAATATTCACAAAGTCACAGCTTAAGACACAAATGGACCAACATAAGGTTACCATTAGAAGTCAATAAAAAATATTTCATTTCAGAGTCATGACAACACAGAGGCAAAAGCTAAAACTCTTTAAATACACTCGAATGAACAAGTGAATGAAAAAGATATTTTTACCTTTTCAGGACACATGACAAAAAAAAATCTTACTGGCTATATCTATAGTCAATGACATAATACAAGTATGGCCTTAGTAAGTGACATTTCTTCTCTTTTGGATTAAGAATTAGTTGAAAGCAAAGACAAAACCCACCCACTCATGCCGCTACCGTCCTTGATAAAACCCCTATAATGTTTTTGCTGATGGAGAATGATATGGGTCTCAGATCAGCCTTTGCTAATGTAATGGCTTAAGTGGGTTCTGCGTCCCTGTTTGACAGGCACAGTGTTCATTCCGCTGCATCACTAATATCCTAGATCACAGATGAAATAGCCAGGCACTGCTGGTGATGAGCACAGGGGTTTCTACAGGATCGGTCCTATGAGCACGTGCATTCTCGTTTCTGGGCAACCATTGCCACCAGAGATCTATAAAGTGTGAATACAGAATCTGGAAAGGTGTCTTGAGATTCTTGCTAGTGCCTGGGCGAGCAGATCAGGTTTTGTTCTTTGTCTTAGGAGTTCTGCACAGGTTTGTCTGTTGTCGCAAACAAACGAACACAAAGCACATTTACATTTTTCTACTTAAAACTCTGCTTTTGACAGGCAAAGAGCTAGTTAGGTATCACAACAAGAGGCCTGGAATTCCATGCTAGTCATTAGCATAGGCCAGGAGTTAAAGCTATCTTTAAGATGTTGGAGAATAGATAAAAGTGGTGGCTTAGGGGGAGGGGACCATGAAAAGTAGCAGGGTCTGTGATGGGTGTATCCAGAGAACAGCCAGAGTCATCCCCAGTAGGATGTCAATACAAAACCCAGATGGTCCTCTTGGGGAGATGCCAAGGGAGATAGCTGGATGTCAGAGATACCAGCAAGGGGTCAGGGCACGGGTGGGGGGAGATAAGACTGGCTTGCTGCTTCTGGAATTTCTCTGGTCAGCTGCGAAGGATGAGGCTCTTGTTCTGGGTGACATCTACTAGACACTGTATAATTCTTTCACCCTGCCTTCCCACATCAGCAGACACATGGAGATTAAAGCATGGAGTGCGCATTCAGATCAGTTATTTTTAAATTTCATTTTCTAAACTCGATGTTCACTTTGTATATGGAAAATAGATAGTATGAATTATGCAAATCTCTTAAGTGTTCTAGTTAAAAATTCTGCCTTGCAGTAGCCAATATAGAAACCATATAAATATGAAATCATATGGCTGAGGTTCTATATTCCTTAGTTTTTGAATGTGAAATTTCAAAATGACAAAGTAGGATGGTCAATAGATCAGGGGTTACAATTCTGGAATTCTAATTTTGTTCCAGCACAGGTATAAAAGTAGGCAAACAAACATTAGAGCTTTTTAGATCATATTCCTTATTTGCTAAGAGATGCTTAATTTTTATCAGCTAGTTAGACATTTGGCAGGAAACAAATGTAATTATGTGTGAAACTAGCTTGACATTTTTTGAAATCTTTGTAGTAGATTCTTTTCAACCTTAAGTTTTATTTTTGTTGTCAAGAAGTTAGAGGCTAGCCAGGTGGCTCAGAAGGCAGAAAGAGAGCTTACTGGGAGCTCTCTAACCTGAGCTCACATCTTGATTAACCACATAAAAAGTGGCGTATGGCAGCACATACCTGAACCCCAGGACCAGGAAAAGGGATCCCAGAGCCTCACTGGGATTCTGGCCCAAACCAGTGAGCTCCAGGTTTTGAGAGGGGTCTCAAAATGTAAGATGGGCAGTGATCTCTAAGAGGATACTGAAAATAAAACCTTACCTTTCACATGCGCGTGCGCACACACACACACAGGGGGAGGGGGAGTTAAGGCAGATAATTATATCACGATTTTATACCAGTCCATGTTTCACCATGTTATAAGCAATGGACCTGCAGTGACCACTTTCATGGGTGATTGAGGAGAACATCCCTGCTCTCTAGCAACCTACCTTGCAGTAGCAAAATAACAATCAAATATGGTGGACATCTCCAGTTAGCATCTCTAGCTTTCTCCTCTTCTTCTACTTAACCATGTTCTTGATTCATCAGTTGAATCTGTTCCAGTCAGATTAACGTCCCATTAGGTTTTATAATTGCCTGAGATCTTTTCACCGGTCTAATAGCTGTTTTGTAACTAAATCTATCTTCACCCAATAAGGATTGATGGAATACAGATTCTTCTCTACTTGGCTTTGTTCTATAGGATGAGGGCCACAACCACCATGAAAGATGTGGGAACTGTTTACCATCACCCAGAAGAAAATAACATCAAGACATAGATCCTGGCGGCATACTTTAATCCCACAATAAAATAGCACTTCCATCTCCCCAGTCCACAGGCATTTTTACCATTCTATTCCCACTCCACTGCCCTAGCTGCACAGGTTTTAAGTATCTCTTTCCTGTAGCTTATTCAAAGGTAGGGCAGAAACTTCAAAGAAGAAGCTTTCTATTGCCTGTGCACAACTACAAACAGTGTTTATTAATTTGAAGCAGTGTTTATACATTACTGACAGTTTATTTTTATTCATCCCATTAGTTGTCTAACATTGGATAAATGCCTACTTAATGACCATGGGTGGTAGCATGGTGAAAGAAAACCAATAAACATCAACTTTCCTACTCAGTTCTGGTAGGAGATGCTGGGTAACTGACTTCACAGCATCAGCGCTTTGACAAGGTTCCAGAGAGCTGTCTAGAAGCCACCTTTATACATGCCTTTATAAATAGTACATATAAAAGTTGAACTGATTTTTATATCTTAATGAAATGAGAGAAGCTTTCTAAGTGGAAAGAGAAGGAGCCTGCATCTAGTTGCAGGAGGGCTTTGTGAAGGCTTTTCTATAGGAGGAAGACTTGCATTTGACCTTGAAAAATAGACTTTGGATAAGGAAGGAGAGTCATAAGGAAGCAGAGATGTGAGGAAAAATGTGTTTTGGTCATACAACTAGATGTGCTAACCTGTTTCAGGCGAAGGTGTAAATTTAGGAACAGCAATATTTATTTATCCTCACCATCCAGAATGCTAATACACAATTCCACACTTGTTCTTTCACCCAAATGGGGTCTGTATAAAGACTTGTATGATCTGTTTACACCTCATCTGTTTACAAGGGCAAGAGGCTTCCATCTGAATGCTGGGGGGGGGGGGGGGGGGTATTTAGCAGTGTTGGTACCTGGCTAAGCTTGTTGAAGACATGTTCTACCTGTCATGTAGTCAATCCATTTCAGCCAGGTCTTAAATCAATATATAAATAAGGAAACCAGGAGACCCAAGGGGCAGAAAGTTCTTGCAATGATATACAGACAAGGGTTTTCCTTAAAGAAGTGCAAAATTTAAAAAATAAAAAGTGTTGAAAAGTTAGGAAGGTTTAAGGGGTATAAAGTGCTTACCTTTCAGCATGTTATTCTTGGACCTGGGCCATTTTCACAGTTACCATCGTGTTTTATATTTGTCCTTATTCATTACTGATTTTATTTTATGAGTCTTAATCCAGGAAATGCCACATACAAAATCCACTGAAGAAAATTTCCAATTATGACTTTTAAATATGCAAGAAAAAATAAAAATGTTCATTTCTCAATGCCCCAGCCCTCAACCCCCCCCCCCCAAAAAAAAAAAAAAAAAAAAAAAAAGCTTGTTGGAGAGCAGAGTGCAGCAACTTTAAACAGGGCAGAGAAGAGGGGACTTTCTTTCTCCGGATCTGAGAAGTATTGAAATGAGGTTTAATTAGAATACATTATAATGTACTTGTCATTAACATAATGCACTTAGGGACTCCTGTGCTATACCAGAACTCAATGCTGGTTCTACAGCAGCTGGAATGCCCCAGGTTTCTTCTTGAAATGGCATTTTTGTGAGCACATTAAATGCAACTTGCCTTTAGTGTCATTGATACCTTGTATTATTTCTTTCCTCTGTGTTCCTGTGCTGTGACTGTCCCATGGACACCTGGACTGATTCTTTTTTTTTAATTTTTTATTAATTGCACTTTATTCATTTTGTATCCCCCCATAAGCCTCTCCCACCTCCCCTCCCAATCCCACCCTCCCTCTCCTTTCTGCATGCATGTCACTCCCCAAGTCCACTGATAGAGGAGGTTCTCCTCTTCTTTCTGATCTTAGTCTATCAGTTCTCATCAAAAGTGGCTGCATTGTCCTCTACTGTGGCCTGGTAAGGCTGCTCCCCCCTCAGGGGGCAGTGATCAATGAGCAGGCCAATCAGATTATGTCAGAGGCAGTCCCTCTTCCCATTACTATGTAACCCCCTTCTTCACTGAACTGCCATGGGCTACACCTGTGCAGGGGTTCCAGGTCATCTCCACAAATAGTCCTTGGTTGGAGTATGATTTTCTGGGAAGTTCCCTGTGTTCAAATTATCTTGTTCTGTTGCTCTCCTTGTGGAGTTCCCATCCCCTCCAGCTCTTACTATTTCCCACTTTTTACATAAAATTCCATTCACTCTGCCTATCAGTTGGCCATCAGGCTCAGCATCTGCTTTGACAGTCTATACTGCAGAAGCTTTCAGAGGCCCTCTGTGGCAGGTTTCAAGGTTGTTTCCTGTTTTCTGTTGGCTTTCAAAGGCCCTCTGTAGCAGGTTCCTAGGTTGTTTCCTATTTTCTTTTTCTTCTGATGTCCATCCTCTTTGCCCTTCAGGATGGGGGTTGAACATTTTAGTTAGGGTCCTCTCTTTTGCTTAGTTTGTTTAGATGTACAGATTTTAGTGGGTTTATTCTATGTTGTATGTTTATATGAGTGAGTATATACCATGCGTGTCTTTTTGCTTCTGGGACAACTCACTCAGGATGATCCTTTTCAGGTCCCACCATTTACCTGAAAATTTCATGATTTCCTTATTTTTCATTGCTGAGTATTACTCCATTGTATAGATGTACCACAGTTTCTGCATCCATTGTTCAGTTGAGGGGCATCTGGGTTGTTTCCAGCTTCTGGCTGTTACAAATAAAGCTGTTACAAACATGGTTGAGCAAATGTCCTTTTTGTGTACTTGAGCCTCTTTTGGGTATATGCCTAGGAGTGGTATGGCTGGATCTTGAGGAAGCGCTATTCCTAGTTGTCTGAGAAAGCGCCAGATTGATTTCCAGAGTGGTTGGACCAGTTTACATTCCCACCAGCAGTGGAGAAGGGTTCCCCTTTCTCCACACCCTCTCCAGCATGTGTTGTCCCTTGAGTTTTTCATCTTGGCCATTCTGATGGGTGTAAGGTGAAATCTCAGGGTTGTTTTGATTTGCATTTCCCTAATGGCTAATGAGGTTGAGCATTTCTTTAAGTTCTTCTCTGCCATTCGATATTCCTCTACAGAGAATTCTCTCTTTAGCTCTGTTCCCCATTTTTTAACTGGATTACTTGGTTTATTGCTTTTCAGCTTGTTTAGTTCTTTATATATATTGGATATGAGTCCTCTGTCAGAGAAAGGGTTGGTGATGATTCTTTCCCAATCTGTAGGCAGTCGCTTTGTTTTGATGACGGTGTCCTTTGCTTTACAGAAGCTTTTCAATTTCATGAGGTCCCATTTATTGATTGTTGCTCTTAGAGCCTGTGCTGTTGGTGTTTTGTTCAGGAAGTTTTCTCCTGTACCAATGAGTTCTAGGGTATTCCCCACTTTTTTTTCTAGCCGATTTAATGTGTCTGGTTTTATGTTGAGGTCTTTGATCCACTTGGACTTCAGTTTTGTGCAGGGTGATAAGTATGGATCTATTTTCATTTTTCTACATGTAGACATCCAGTTGGACCAGCACCATTTGTTGAAGATGCTATCTTTTTTCCATTGTATGGTTTTGGCATCTTTGTCAAAAATCAGGTGTCTGTAAGTGTGTGGGTTTATTTCTGGGTCTTCTGTTCGATTCCATTGATCCACCATTCTTAGGTCTGGTTCATGCTTTAAGTCCTCCAAGCTCTCTCCTCCCACTCTGCTCTCCTCATGCTCTCCTCTCCTCAAGCCCCTCCTCCTTCTCGCCCCTTCCTGTTCTCTAGCTCCTCCCCTCTTTCCTGTCCTCTGGCTCCTCCCATTGCACAACATTGTATCTAGTTGCTTTATTTGTGTCCTGTTTACACAAGAGTTGAGTATCACAATGCAATATCCAGATTGAAACCAGAGAGTTGGGGGTGGGGAAATCAGCATTTGAATTAACAAGTGTAAGGCATATACATTTTAAAAGAACATTATACCAAAAAGCCTTAATTTCTTTTCTAGAGTGTGTATGTTTGTGCACATGTGTGTGCCCACCCTCACCCACATGAGGGCATTTGCCTGTGTCAGATGCACTGGAGGTGAAGTTATAGGGTATTATAAGCCATCAGATATGGCTGACTTTGGGTACTTTGGAAGTGCATTGTGCACTCTTAACTGCTGACCTGTCTCTCCAGCCCCATCAGAAGCTGCTTTTGGTGAGTAGGCTTACATAGCCAACCTTTCAGGTAGCAGTTGAACATGATGAGTTGTGACAAAGAGACATTTACAAAGTTAAAATTCTTAAAGTGGGACACCTGATGTACAATAAGTCATGCTACATTTTGAATAGATGATGGTGAACCTATTGTCAAGTCTAATAAAGGCAATTAAAAACTATGATGTGGTGGGCTCCTGTCTAAAGACTCTACCCAGCAGGGTATTAAAGCAGATGCTGAGACTCATAGCCAAACTTTCAGCAGAGTACAGGGAATCTAATGAAAGAAGGTGGAGATAGGAAGACCTGGGGAGGACTGGATTTCCAAGGAGAGCAACAGAACCAAAAAATCTGGCAACAGGGGTCTTTTCTGAGACTGATACTCCAACCAAGGACCATTCATGGAAATAACTAGAACCCTTGCACAGATGTAGCCCATGGCATCTCAGTCTTCAAGTGGGTGCCTAGTAAGGGGAACAGGGGCTGTCTCTGACATGAACTCAATGTCTGGCTCTTTGACCACCTCCCCCTGAGGGGGAGGGCAGCCTTCCCAGGCCACAGAGGAAGACAATGCAGACAGTTCTGATGAGATCTATAGGCTAGGGTCAGATGGAAGGAGAGGAGTACCTCCCCCATCAGTAGACTGGGCAAGAGGATTGGGAGGAGAAGAGGGAGGGAGAGCAAGATTGGGAGGGGAAGAAGAAGGGAGCTACAGCTGGGATACAAAGTGAATACATTTTAATAAATAATTAAAAATAACCTACAATGTATTGAGTATTTATAATTTTCTAGGTAATTTATAAGAATGGTTTTCTCAGGGCTGATCACATGGTATTTGATAACCAGTTGATGTGTTTTTCCCTGAGGAAGACTGTTTTTTCTGTTCTCTGCATTCCTTTGTTGACCATTGTTCATTGTATAGGGTTGGAACCTTGGAAACTTTTCTCAGAAGTAGCCATGGGTGATAAGGGGTATTTGTATAAGGCCAAGATCCAACCCAGATGAGCCCTGCAGTTCTTATGAGTTCTCTGTCCACCATCCTGACTTCCACACTTTAGATGTAGACAGTTGGCTGTAGTTTTATATATATACTTATATATATATATATATATATATATATATATATATATAATATTTGTATATCTATTTGTATATATGTATATATATTGTTGTCATCCTCATACATACAAGTAACATATGGACATTCTACGGACTGATTAAGTTATATTTAGGAGTATATTAGTATATGCATATATGAATGCAACAAGAGTTACTGGAAAAAAGAAGCTGTGAATTTGAAGTAGAATCAGGAGGGTATGTGACAGGGTTTTGAAGGAAGAAAAGAAAGGGAAAACTATTGTATATCTATTATAATCTCAAAAGGTTTTTTTAGAAAAGATATGAAACAAAGAAATATTGTTTAATTAAAATTTTATTTTTTATATTAATTACAGTTTATTCACTTCATATTCCAGCTATAGTCCCCTTCCACCTCCCCTCCCAATCCCACTCTCCCTCCATTATCTCCTCCTCTGCCCCTTTCCAAGTCCATGGATAGGTGAGGTCATCCTCCCCTTCCATGTGACCCTAGCTTATCCAGTCTCATCAGAACTGGTGGCATTGACCTCCTTTGTGGCCTGGAATATTTTTTTCATCTTAGTTCTCCAGACTTTGCCATGGAGTAGGCATGCTTAGATTTTCATCTTCTGTTTTCTTTAAAAAAATAGAAGCATCTGGGACTCAAAGATAAATTATCTTGCACTGTGTCATATTGCTTAAGAACACTGTGAACCCATAGTATGAACACAAGCAATATTAACCATCCTGGATGAAATTCTCTCATCTCCCAGTACATGCTGTTATAAGAGAGGCTAAACAAATGTGATGGAGATCCCAAAGATCAATAGGCCATAAATGAGTGATGAGAGTAGGCCTTAACTTTGACGATATATCACTAAGGTAGTAAGAAAATCTAAGAAGATATAATGGCCTAAAATTTTTCATCCTAGATGCCTAAAAAATTGAGAGTACAGGAGCTGAAGAGATGGTTCAGTGTTTAAACTGCTTGTTGCTCAAATCAGAAGATTCTTGTAAAAGCTCAACAGCAAGCTTTCAGAATCTGTCTCTCTCTCCTCAGTGTCAGGATTAGAGGCATGCTTGCTGTTGAGCCACTCTAAGTAAAATGATAAGCTGCAAGTTCAGGGAGAAATCTTGTTTGAAAAATGAATATGGAACATAACAGAGAAAGACATCTGATGTTGACCTTTGGCCTACATATGAGTGTATGGCTACATGCACTCTCACAAATACATGCACACAGACACATGCTTACATACACAGAGAGATGAATACACACACATCCAAATAGAACACACACACACAAACATGATACCACAACATTCATACTTAACAGAAAGTCAAAATGGAAATAAAGAAATTCCTTGAATTTATTAAAAAAAAATTACAACACACACCAGGTAACTAGAAATAGTGTTTTTCAGTTCTAGAAAAAAAAGATCAAGGCTAAAAACACTGACTTGAGTACTGACTACACATTTAACGTGCAATAGAACCATACTTTGTTCTGAGAATAAATGTCATTAGGGGGTGAAAGTATAAAAGTGGTGTAATGCATGTCATAAGACAAAATGAAAACTTTCTTGTAATTTTCAGCATTCAACCTTTCACTTTGCCTTCCATCCAGTGCAGAGCACACACCATATACAGCTAATAAAGTTGAAACAAATGTTTTGATGGCAGGATAATTAAGTCAAACAAAATAATTTCTAGTGAGAATGGATGGTCATTATTGGATAAATTAATATATCATGATTTTTTATTGAGAAATGCAGCCTAACTACCTCGTGCAAACTTTTCTTAAATGGCGTTCATGAGGGCAGCATGTCTGACTTCCCTTTGTAGGTTAGACCTGACCCATGGCTGTGAACAGCCCAGGACTACATTACATCTTCATGTGTGATGCTGAACAGGAGGGTCCTCTTTGATGACATGAAGGTTATAATAATATTTATCTTTGAGAGTTTGGGAGAAGTTGATTTTTTTTTTTTTTTTTTTTTTTTTTTGCGTAATACTCGTTATGAAAAACAATGGGATCTGATATTTATTGAGTACTTGTTAACCTCCAGTAAGTATTTTCAATTAGAACTTCTGACAGGTTAGATATTATATCCATCACCAATAGTCTTAGGGAAAGAACTTTTTACCCTAAGAATATTTCCGTCAAAATAACCATAATTGGCCATGTAAGTGTTGTGCTTTCTTAGCTGTATTCAAATCTTTAATTCATTTAACCTTTACAAAACTGAAAGTGAACCTACAGTAATGTTTAATAACAAGTTTATTGATTGTTAAAATTTAGAAAAACATTACCCCTAAATGGTACAATAATGTTCATAATCAAAATGAAAAAAAAATATGTCCTACATTTTGATAATTTCAAAAAACGAGAATTTATGAATTACAAGCTCAATTTTTTTGTAATAATTAAAATTATTTCTATTCTATTTATACTTTGAGAAAATTAAATACTTCTAACCCCTGAAGAAAAATCAAGAGACGTTTTAACAGTCTGCCTACTTCCTTTGGTAATTTTCAACAACTCTCTAATATCTCAAATGCCTTAAATATAATGTAAAAATGATCTGTGGTTCCTGACCCCGATCTTCTCATGCCATTTTCTTTTTACATCCTACCATTTTTTTCCAGAGAAGTGTTTCCTGGGATAGAAACACCCAATTTTCAGTTGTTTGATAACGAGGGTGTGTTTTTCTATTCCTTTAGTTATTTCAGAATGACTTTAATTGTACAAAGTATATCCAGTCTGTGAAGAAAGGAGATCAAAGTGACTTTTCCCATAAGCAATCATAGTGTAATAATTTAAGCTATTTATTGTAACTAGAAGTAGCATTGTTAAATCACATTTAAAGGTTCATAACCATTTAGCCAATAGTGCCATGTTGTTCTAAAGTGGGTAAAGCTCATATCCAGAACAACAGTGAATAATGATTCCTTCCCCCGCCCCTAATTCTTATCACACTTTTAAAAACTAATAGTCATCATGCCTAAACAAGACCTGAACTATGATTCCAGCAATGGGCATGCTAAATTGAAAGGGGGAAATCTTATGGGACACCACTCCTATACAAAGAACTACTGGTGACTAATGACTGCCGAGGCAGGGAGAATTAGTCTTCCCCAGTTAAGCCCCCCCCCCCCCCAATTGGTTATCCAATACCGAGTGTCAACCCTGAAGTTGTATACATACAAGCAGCAAACTCAAACATATACAAACTCAGCAGGTTGTATAGTTCTGCATTTATATATCTGTAACAACAATAATTTTTAAGCACCATGAAACAAAAAGAATCATTACAACAGGTATAAAGTTAAATCCCATCATTGTTTTGACTTAAATTCTCAGAATGATTAGTCATAGAAAACCTCTTTAAGGAGTGGTTATTTGTATGTTTCTATAGGATATTCACACCCCTACATTCATTGCAAAGTTATTAAAAATCACATAGTACAGAAACAAACCAATTAGAGACAGACTGAAGAATAAGGGAAATGTGGCATCATCATACAAAAAGCATATCTTTTCATTTACAACATGGATAGAGGACATTACATTAAATGAGATAACTCAATAAGGAAGAGACAGATACCATATAATTCCATGAATGTGAGTATATAAAATAGTACAGTTCACAGAATCAGAGAAGAGAATTCTTATTGAGGAAGATGTTGTATTCGGACATTAATATTTACTATTGATATATCTCTTAGTAAAGCTGTGGTTAATCTTAAACATCTGTATAACCAAATCGCCACACAGAGACTAGGATTTATTTTGTTAATCTAGAATACAATGCTGGGCAATAGTTACTCCATTCTAAACCTCCAAGCCCACGTAGTTCCTACCATTCAGATTCTACCCATTATACTTGCTTTTAGTGATATCTTCGGTCCAGTTCATTTCTCCACGTTGTTCCAAGACCTGTCTCCAGCTTAACCTCTCTCAGCTTCTGCTCCTCTTCTTCTTCCTCCTCTTCCTTTTTCTCCTCCTCCTTCCTCTCCTCCCACCCATGCTCCCTGAACCAGCATGCCCCACCCTATCCTCTCCATTGTTCCACATTGTGGCTGGTTGTTTTAATTGACAATTTAGAGAACAAATGGTGTCATGTTTACAGACAGGTGATGCTTAGAATAAGTATCACAATGCAATGTCTGGATTGAAACCTGAGAGTGGGGGAGAGAAATCAGCATTTAAATGACCAAGGTCAAGGTGTATACATTCCAAAAGAACATTATACCAACAGGAAGGGATTGTTCTTTTTTAAGTGTAAAATTGTGTGAAATGAATAAGTTCAGGAGATCTATAAAAGATAGTCTATGCAGCTAACAATACAGTAGTACCTATAACAGACACATATAAATACACACAAACAGTGTACTAGTTAAATCAAATTTAACTGAAATCAATTCTTTTTTTCTCATCATTTTTTATTTATTTTTTGGGAATTTCTCATCATGCACCTCAATCACAATCACTTCCCAGTCCTTTCATGTCTGATCCCAAACCCCTGTGATCTCTCCCCAAAAAGTAAAAATAAAAATGTAGAAGTACGATTTCAGACTCTTACAGGCCTGCATCCTGAATAGAACTGAGTCCTTTTCCTCCTGCACTTTTTT
>NW_026592890.1:27445233-27473893 GCF_907164565.1 Psammomys obesus | reverse complement strand
TTATCATCACCATCATACTTTTAAAGAGTTCTCTTTGGTGACTTCCTGTCTAGGTTGTTACTCTGAAATGGGGGTAAGGGTTGTGACAGAGACCTTCTCTCTCAACTATGCAACAGTAGTCATCGATATCACAGCAAAAGGACCCTCATTGCTCTTCCCAGATCATCGGCTTCCATAGGGTTTGTGGTGATGGCACAGACTGCAAACACTGCCTCCCCCAGACACAGCATGCACTAGGACTGTGGACATAGACAATGCCCTTGATGATAACATACATCATTATGGCCTCAGGTGGCAGTGCAGGCCACTCAGATTATTATTGCCCCCAGCAGCAGCATGTCACATGGGCATCAACATGTGGCTTCAGGCCACAGACATCTGCATGAACAAGGAGAGCAACAGAACCAGAAAATTTGAACACAGGGGTCTTTCCAGAGACTCATACTCCAACCAAGTACCAGGCATGTAGATAATCTAGAACCCCTGCACAGATGTAGACCATGGCAGTTCAGTGTCCAAGTGGGTTACATAGTAAAGGGAAGAGGGACTGCCTCTGACATAATCGGATTGGCCTGCTCTTTGATCACCTCCTCCTGAGGGGGGAGCAGCCTTACCAGGCCACAGAAGATGACAATGCAGCCACTCCTGATGTGATCTGATAGACTAAGATCAGAAGGAAGGAGAGGAGGAACTCCCCTATCAGTGGACTAGAGGAGGGGCATGCGTGAAGAAGGGGGAGGGAGGGTGGGATTAGGAGGGGCTTATAGGGGATATAAAGTGAATAAAGTGTAATTAATAAAATTTAATAAAAAAATATGGACATCAACAGGGCCCCAAGTGAGGTGGGCATGTGGCTGGCTGGCCTCAGCCTTAACTGTAATCATTTCTACCTATAATAATGCATAACTGAAGAAATTGATAATAACCCATTCCTTCAATCAACCAAGCAACCACAGGACACAATATGATATGAAGATGATGTATATACTTTTCATCTTGGGTGTAGTGATATATTTTAGGCATGTGTTTAAGTTCAAATCAGCAAAATGTATACACTAAACGTACGCAATTTCAATATGTCAATGAAAACCAACCAAGGGTAAAGCAGTAAAACAACCAGGAAGCCACTTATAAAATTAATGTTCATGATGTTCAATACAAATCAAAACCAAGCTTTCGGTCTATATAACAACAACCTAAATGTCATACTGTAATATCATTGTATAAGAAAATGCATCTTATTCATTATAAGTACAAATTTTCATGACTCTGTATCTATGTAGGCATTACTTTCATTGCAGAATGTGAATTTCAGTAGGTTAAAGAAGTAATAACAAAGTACTTGTAGCAAAAGTCAACTGATGGTGGCTCTTACAGGGTGGGACACATTACTACAGAGGGGCTATAAAATTCAAATACCTCAAGAGGTGGTAGAGTTAACGTAAGTGTGTTAAAAGATCAGGTGCCAATCAATGGGGTGTGGTGGCTTGGAGAAAGGCAGCTTGCACACCACACTTAAAACACTGTAGAAACATTTGGAATCGAGTAAGCCACCTGTGTTTTGGCTATGTTTTTTTACTCACTGCCTTATAATCTGCTGCCACTTATTTTAAAGAATTTGATTTATGTTTGTTTAAAATACCGTTCCTTAGCTCCACTGACCCACATCTGTTTGCCTACTTTTACTCCAGAACTGGAATAATAATTTATATCATTACATTATATTAGGTGTTCAGAAGACAGTGATAATTTGAATTAATTCAAGGAACATATGTTGATTATAAACTACATGGCACATAGAGTCTGCTGAGCATGACATGTAGGAAAATAGCTTAGGGTAATTCATCATGACATATTATCCCAGCTGCACGAGTAAGCTCGTAGAACAGTGGAGCAGGACATTCTTATTCACCTAGGTGCCTTACCGTGTTTACACCACACATTCTTTGTCTTTTCTGTGTTTTCATTTGTACAAATTATGAGCTGACAGTTACACCCTTAACGTTGAGACTGAGGGAGAGAAGCAGCATGGCTAAGCAGCAACAGAAATAAATAAATAAATAAATAAATAAATAAATAAATAAATAAATAAATAAATAAATAAAAAAAACCAAAAAGTCTTGCTTCTGAGGAATGGAAGGCCTGTGAAGCACGCGGTGTGCGAGACTTCAATAGAAAGGCCTTGCAGCGTGTGGCTCTGTCTGAGAATTAGTAGTTCTCTCTACACTGGGAGGGCAGTTTCAAAGAATCTCCAGGAGCTTCAAGGTCCAAAGATGACAATGCCTGAGCACATACCTCAGTGATATACCCACACCCCGCTTTTGAAAACCAAGGTCAACAGCAAGATGGTGATGGTACAAAAGGGAAAAAAAAAATCTGGCCTTTTTGTTAACAGTAAAATTACATGGTTCTGGTATATCAAGTTAAATATCAGCATATCACAAAAGAGCAGGTGGATGGGAGCGAGCCGTTTTCAGGCTGTGGTGGTTTGAATGAGAGTTCTCCCAAAGTCACGTCTGTTTAAATATTTCTCTCAGTTGGTGGAGATGTATAAGTTGGTTTAGGAGGTGTGGTCTTACTGGAGGAAGTACATCATTAGGGGGTGGGGTTTGGAGTTCAAAGCTACACACCTTTCCCAATTTTTTCTCTGCTTTGTGCTTACCTATCAGGACTATCAGCAACACTTTCTGCCCTCATGGGATGGACTCTCAATTCTCCATAACTGTAATTCCAAAATAAGCCCTTCCTCTTCTCAATTGCTTTTGCCATTGTGTTTTATCTTACCAATTGAAAAGTAACTAATACCACTCATTCACAAGGTTACATTAACAGTACCTAATGTCTCTAGATCCTGCTCATATTTTATTATAGTGGTTATGACCGATCCTCTGCAAAGCCAGTTGAGAAAAGTGGAAGTTATTAGATTCAAATGATAATGTCTTAGATGTGGTGATTATGAAAACAGCACCTAGCAGTTGCGGCGCTTTGTGTAGTGGTGTGTTTAACGTAGCACCCAGAACATGCTGAGTCCTAGCTCATGATCTTAGCCCCTGCTATGTGATCTGCTCCATTCATACTGTTCTGCATCTCCATTTCCATCACTGTACGGTCTCTTTGTACAGAAGGGATGGTGATGTCTACTTTCTGAGGTCTTGGGAATGGTGAAAATAAGCATTATATGAAGGCTTAGAGCAATGATCCCAACCATGAGTAATGGTATGGGCCTTGTCACTCATTTCCAACAACAGTTTGCTGGTTGACCTCCTAGAGCTAGAACCTGCTATTAATTCCTAATTTATACTCCTTAAGCATCTAGAATCACACATTAATTTTTACAAGTATCTGATCTTTTTGATTTTTTTTTTCTATAACAGAATTTAAGACAAGATTTTTCCAACTAATAAAGAGTTTGGACTTCACTATCCATGTGCTATATTTACTTAGACCAAATTGCTACATAATCCTTCATATAGGATTCCTTCCACTTTCCCTAGCCCTCAACCAGAGAGTATATCTAATTCCTTGGTAATATTTAGATTAAATTTAATTGAGGTTAATAAAATTGTATTTTTTCACATATGATCAAAATATCTAAGTTATTTTAAATCTCCCCAAGACTAAATTTGGGTTTCCTGTTGTCAGAGAGAGCCTTTTTAGGCCTGAACTCAGCTTACTGATTTTTCTTACTGGTTTTGCTTCATTGGCTAGTTTAATGTTTGTCATAGAAACCATAGATTTCTGGCCTAATTTCTTGCTGTTTCAGCAACTGAGTCATAGACTTCCACATCTTTTTTTTTCCTGCTCTCCTTTAATCGGAAAACCACATTCTTTTTCCTAAAACGTGTTCATGTTTTTTGTGTGTGTGTGTCTTTTAAATGCTACTGGGGAAAAATATCCACAAAAGCTACAAAATTAAAGCTTGTACTGAATTTTTTCTCTCTGAATGTACAAGTCAGGCCTTTCACACTACAAAACTTTATCGAGTTTATCCAATTCTAGGCTTTTGATATGCTCTGCTCACAAGACTCATATCTAACTTCCATTGCAGTCATATGGCCAATTACACATTATCTATTGATTTTATGATTTAGTCTTACAGTTATTAAAAATGAAAGATGACTCATTTTCCCCAACATTACATATTTATTTGTTATCCTTTAACAAATCCGTATTTGTTAGAGTGGATTTCCAAATAACCAAAACAAATTCTATAAATTTTATCTTTTATTCCTTTTAATTCTGTGTGTGACGCACTTGAATGATTTAATTGAAACCATCAGGTATTCATGACTTGCCTACTGGCACTCTAAAGGCTGTTGTGAAGCATGAGAAATAAAACATGAATATTTCTCTTAAATAATTTCATATTTGGAACAGATTATTTTTCCTAATATAGTACCTTATTATAAAAAAAACTTGATCAAATTATAACCCAGCATGCTTTAAGATTGAATGATATGTTTCTGCTTAGTTTGTTTTTTAATCACATGAATGTCTTTAGTTAGAGTAAAATGAAAGGTAAAATTGAAAGAAAATTTTATTTCCAGCTTCTACAAGGCCACGTGTCAATGTTCTGTTATCTTGCCAGCTCACAAACATTTTTTTTCCCAAAAATAAGCTTTACATTCCTTTATTGGAGCCAGATTCCTGACATTAACAATGATGTATTTACTAAGCAGAGTCCTGGGGAGAAATCACACACCATTTTTCTAGACAGATCTTGGTTACACTTTGCTGAATGATGGAATAGTTCCACTTGTAAAGTTTTATACATCAAAAAGCTTTGCATTTGACCAAGGTTAGACATCTTTTCTGTAAGGAAAAAATATATATTTTCCTTATTCTAACCTTAAACTTCTGCACAATTTTAAGAACTATAATCTTGCAAAATCCAAGCAACTCAGCCACCTTATCTTGAATGTCTAAGCCAATGTATTTATTTCTGCCTATTGGCCAGCAGCAACCTCTGCAAACCATCTGGAAGCACAATTTTTTTAAGATCACATCCTTTTTCTTCCTAGCCTGTCTAAGATAACAACTTTTGAATGAAACATTGTCCCTTGTCCTTCCCCAAGGAAACATATTGGACTCAAACTCCTGAGTTAGTTTATTAGTTAGAAAAATTTGGGTTGGCAACTTCACCAGACTAATAATATTGATATGTGTAGTTATTGAAAGAAGATAATGTTTAGACTATTCATTCTACTTATTTGCTAGTCTTTTTGTTGCCTGAATCTTCCAAAAGTCAAAGGTGATACAGTTCATACTTCACAGTGTGTATCTCTAGTCAACATCTGTGAGCGTTGTCACTGGACAGTAACAGTGTCCACAGTACAGAATGCATCTGAAGATGAAGCATTTAGATAGCATCCCTGAAACATCAAGGCTGTCTATCTGGTTTATTTTCTGAACGTGGCAATAAGGGAATATGGTGAAAATGCATCACTTAACTATAGAAGCAATCCAGTTTTTGGAAAAAGGAGACAAAGCCTCTTCAGATGAGTTATTCTTGGAAAAAGATTTCCTTCAGTTAGTATAGGATCATCTATTTCTGTAATAAATGTGGAAATAAATAGGCCAGAAATTAGGAGATGAAAATCTGTTCGAAGTAATGAGCATTTAGCCCCAAGATGAAATCCTATAAGCACACGGAAGTAAGTAGATGGGGGTATTTACCTGCTGTGGGATGAATAGCCCATACGCATTTGGTTTTGGAGCTATTCTGTATCTTGAAGACAAGACATTGAGTCACCACCATCTCTGTCCATGTGTGCATACATGTCTGCTTCAAAGTATTCTCTGTGTCACTATAGGTGATTCAGTAGGAAATATGCTACCAAGAAAAAAAATTGAGCAACATCTTTTATTAATTTCTTATTGTTATTGCTGATGTGTGTGGCTACTTCTTATAAACGATGTACTCTTAATTTCATTTAGGAAACCGCACCCAGATTTTATGATCATGGAAATTTAGTTTACTTGAAATATTTAAAAAATTATCTTGTAAATATCAAGGTAATTTTCTGTGCAGGAAAAAATTTTTATTTAGATAGAATTTAAATATTACCATCTTTTTTTTTTTTTTTTTTTTTTTTTTTTGCATTGTGTTTCTGACATGGGAGACTGGCAGCTAATTGAGAAGAGGTTGGGCACAGTCTGAGACTTACCTGTCTAAGAGCTTCTTCCCTCGTTAAATGTTCAATTGATTGTTTCGGTTACTTAGCATATAACATAGACATGACTATATGCTAGAAAAGAAAACAAAATATGTGTTCTTCGTCCTCCAAGTACTTACAACCTGTTGAAGAAGATCTTACCATCAGAACAGACTGAAATGAGAGAAAATGGTATCTTAAAAGAGCATGGAGGCAGGACTAAGTGTTTTCCCCAGGTGGGCTATATGTGGAAGGAGGTATATTTCAGCACAGCATACAGTTCTCTGGGAAAATGTCAATAGTTCATAAGAAAGTGCACCGGAAATGTTTTAATTTCATTGAATGGCAGTTCTGGATTCTGCTAAAAACAGCAAAAAGAAAAACACTTTTATTTCTTAACTTTCTCAGCTCTTCGTGGGGTCCTCCATGCTCAGTTCTCAGATGCACCAGTGAAATGCCTGATTCTCTCAAAGGAATTCATATTACTAAACTTCTGTACAAGGAAAGCAGGCCCTCATATGGATTTCCAGTGTAGCCTGCCTCTGTGAGGCAATCCTGACCTTCACCGGCACCATACTTGATGTTCTCTGGTGTGGGAAATATGCCATTAATGCAGACACTGGGCTGGGGAGATGGCTCAGTGGCTGTGATGTTTAACTTAATTCTAAACCAGGAAAAATCTAGAATCACTGGGAAGAGAGTAGTCTTGATGGGCAGACTCTCTTGGAGAGCAGGTTGTCCCACTGCCATGTCAGTTAGAGCATTGTTTTGACAGGCTGAAAGCATGTAATACCATTTTTTGGCTGGAGTCCATGGAAGGTATAAGACTAGAGAAGCCTGCATCAGCAAGATCATACATTCATTTGTTTCTGTTTTAGACTGTGGATATGACTAGTAGCTTAAAGCTTCTGCCACTGTGACCTTTCTGCTTTGATGGGCTATAATCCTGAACTGTAAGTTGAAATGAACCCATTTCTTATACACATTGCTTTCTGTCAGGGTGGTTTATCAGAGCAACAGAAACAAAATTAGGCCAGTGGCTAGAATGCTTGCTATGTATCAAGTACACAAATAAAAAAGCTGGAAACAGAAATGCTGGAGAAGAGGAGAGGCAGAGGAAACCCTCACAGGCCATCAGCCTCACTGAATCAGTGAGCTAAAGGTCCAGTAAGTGTCCTGTCCCTTAAAATAAGATAAAGGAAGCTGAGAAAGACATCCAGTGTTGATGTCTGCCTTCCACAGCACACATAGATGGATACATACATGCATGCTGCCATGGTTTGAATAGAAATGGCCTCCACAGACTCATGTGTTTGAATGTTTGGTCACAATGAGACTATTAGGATGCATGGCCTTGTTGAAGTAAGTGTGGCTTTATTGGCGGAAGTGTGTCATTGTGGAAGTGGGCTTTAAGGTCTCAGAATCTCAAGTCAATTCTGTTGTCTTCAGATCTAGATGGAGAGCTCTCAGCTACCTCTCCAGCACCATGTCTGCCTGCATGCTGCCATGCTTCCCACCATGACAGTAACAGACTAAGCCTCTGACAAAATGTTTTCCTTTGTAACAGATGCCATGGTCATAGTGTCTCTTCACAACAACACAAACCCTAACCAAGACACACGTGCATCAACACACACAATCACAAATAAAACAAATACAGAAATTTCTATTAGAAAAGCCAAGGCAAATTATTAGTAGCATATTATTGTTTCTTCTTTATATCTGGCAATATGATTTACTGTTTAATCTAAGTGTCTGAGGGAGAGGTAAGAAATGGTACCATTCTAGTAAATCTGCCATGCTGTACCGAGGAGTGTCAGTTCTCATATATGCTCTCCCACACTCTTTTCAAGCCACAGTGGGAAATGAGATGGAGTCTCTTCAGTCTTTTGGGGGAGAGTGGCTTCGTCACCTTGGAGGAGAGCCATCTGTGGTGAATGCACGTTACTTGCTTTCCTTCAGATGTACATGACTGGGAAGAAGGTAATACTGGCTAATTTTGCTAATCACATGTTCTACTAAGCAAACAAAAAAATACTTTAGCATAGATTTCATTTAAAGTCATCACCTTTCATAATTATTTCATTTGGCATCATAATTTTCTAATTAGGCACTGTAATTACAGATTAAAAATCCTGTGATCACATGTATTTAGGTTAATTATAAAAACCATTAATTACTTTTGAACTACTGGGATGGTAACCTGTGTAGATGAAATGCTGAAATGCATCTCAAAAGTAACTCAGGTTTCAGGAAGATCCCATCCAAAAAAATTAAAGTTTTATATGGATTAATATGTGCAATGCAATAAAATATATTAAAGCAATAAAATACATTTAACTTTTAGTATTTGGGTAAATTCAATTAGTATTAATTTCATGTTGACTTAAAGATGATTTAAATTCATCCAAAATCCAAAATTGTGTTTGGATGAATTTATGATTTATAATTTATGTCTATCTACAGAATAGCAATAAATGCCTAGAGAAAGAACTAAGTAGCATATATGTAATGACTAAATGTAAATATCTCCTACTGGAAAACATAATGAAGGTAAACTAAGGTATTAATAGGTTTTACTTTATTTGCAAAAATTAACCTGTAATTATTTGCTTATTTGAAAATGTCTTTGGCATTGGTCATTTAAAAGAATTTTGACTTGGGTATGTAGCTCAGTAGTAGAATTCTTGCTTTTAGTATGCTCAAGGCTCCAGCACAACAGCAAAAGACAGACAGAGACCACACATACACACAGATACACACACACAGAGGCTGACAGAGAGAGAGCTAGAAAGAGAATGAGGGACAGAGACAGACAGACAAACAGAGATGGAGGGAGGAAGGCAGAGAGAACAGTGTTTGCATTTATAGAACAAACTGCTAAATTTCATGAAGCTATTGTTTGTTTGTATTTTGGTTTTGCTCTCCTGCAGCTGATGGGAGCAGGCACAGAGAACTACAGCCAAACATTATGTAGAGCAAGGGCAACCACACAGAAGAGGGGAAAGAAGGATTGTAGGAGCCAGAGGGATCAAGGATACCAGGAAAACATAGCTCATAGAATCAGTTAAGCACAGCTCATACAGGCTCACAGAGACTTATGCCACAATCATGAAGCTTGCATGGATTCATCCTATGTCCTCTGCATAGCTACTCTGGTTGTTTAGCGCAGTGTTTTTGTGGGACTCCTAATAGTGGACATAGGGGTGTCTCTGACTCTTTCTCCTGCTCTTGGAACCCTTTTCCTCCTACTAGATTGCCTCATGCAGCCTTAATGAGGGTTTACATTGTGTCTTATTGCATCTTGTCATACCACGTTTAGGTGATATGGCCTGTGTTTTTCTAAAAGGAAACAGAGGATCTGAGAGAGAAGGAGAGTTGTGGGGATGGGGCAACTGGGAGGAGGGGAGCAAGTGGAGCCTGCAATCGAGATGTATTGTCTGAGAGAAGACTAAGTAAAAAGAAGCCACACCCTTAGATCAGACCTAAAAAACCCAACCACTGCTACCCCTTCCTATCCCATGCTTGGCCTCACTGCTCTGCCCCTGCTCACCTCAGATGGATAATTGCTGTTCAAGTGCAGTACACACCAGCAAGAAAAACAGATAGGTGATCTCAGACAGAGAATCATCGGTGAACCAGAGGTTATGCCAGTTGCCAGAAAGCCAGCCTCTTAACTCAGGCAGAAACCTTCTTTATGGATCAAAAGCCATGCTTGCCACTAGAAGTCCAGCTCCCATCTCATTCTATGACTCCCTGTTGGAGCAGAGGTCACACCAGCTCTCAAAACTTTAGACCACAAAGACCAGAAGACCAAAAAAGAAACAGAAGCCAAAACACAAAACACCCATCCAACAAAGACAAACTCAGAAATTGGCTCCTAAACCTATTAATAAACCCAAACTTAGATGCTTAGATACCAGTATGAGGACACGATCAACAACATCTGGGGCAATAGGTCCCCACCAGATCCAGTTATCCTACTACAGCAAACCCTGAATGGTCCAGCACAGCTGAAGAAGAAAAACCAAACCAAACCAAACAACAACAACAAAAAAAAAATACAAAACTGTAAAACCAGTTTAATGAGGATGATAGAGGTCCTTAAAGAGGAAATGAATAAGTCCCTTAAAAGAAATCCCAGAAAACACAAACAATTGGAGGAAATAAATAAATCCCTCAAAAAAAAAAAAAAGCCAACAACAACAACAACAACAACAAAAACAGTGGAAGGAAACAAAGAAAATTGTTCAAGACTTGAAAATGGAAATAGAAACAATAAAGAAAACACAAACTGAAGGAATTTTGGAAATAGAAACTCTAGAGAAATGACTATGAACTATAGACACATGTACCATCAAGATACTCTCAGGCATTGAAGACAGAAAAGAAGAAATAAACACATCAGTAAAAGAAAATGTTAAATCTAAAAATTTCTGGCATAAAACATCCAGGAAATCTGAGAGACTATGAAAAGAGGAAACCTAAAAATGATATTAATATGAGAATAATCCCAGCTTAAAGACCCAGAAAATATTTTTTTAAAAAATCATAGAAGACATTTTTCTTAACCTAAAGAAGGAGATGATTATAAAGGTACAACATGATTACAGAACACCAAATAGATTGGATCAGAAAATAAAGTCCCTTTGGCACGTAATCAAAACACCAAACATACACAAATGAAGTAAGAATATCAAAGGCTGCAAAGCAAAAGACCAAGAAACATATTAAAGGCCGACCTATTAGAATGACACTCAACTTCTCAGCTGCCCCTGGAGAAACTATATCTAAAGAGATATACATCTCTACTAACCTTTCTCTTCTACCTAGGGTTGGGGCATTGGAAGGGAGGTAGAGGCTTGAGGAACCTCAAATAAAGTAGGTTTTAAAAAATCAAAGCCTACAGGCATACTGGGAAACTTGGTTTCTAGTAGAGGAGGTGGCAGGTTACAATGAAAAGACTCTTTCACCATATCAGTGAAATGGAGGTTTCTGCCTTCGGGCTTTCTCCTGCCGTGCTCCCACTGGGGATTTTCTAGTTTTTCTTTGTTTTCTTCCTTTATCACATTTTTAAAAAGGTTGGAAGATGACTGAACAATTAGAGACTTTATGAGCGGATACAAAGGGGTCTGAGAAACAAAAACTGGATGAAGTAGGAAAACCGGAAATGTCACTCAATTCTAGTGTTTTTGAAAGGAATGCAGAGTTGGCTGTGCAACTAGGGAGTCTTCAGATAGAGATAGAAACACTTGGGAAGTGAGGCTGGAGAAGGTGAAAAAAAAATGTCCACACCTGATAACTGAGAGCCAGAGTTCCCTGCTCTTGCCACTCCACCCTGTTGCACACACTTTTGCTGCCAGATGCCCCTAGCCACTACATGAGGCAAGCGGCCCAGAAGAGCAGGAGATCACACAGGACAAAAGGATTAATACTGAGCCAAGCATGTCCACAGAAGAGTTGCCTGGGACAAAGTCGCCATTAGCTTTCCCAGTAATAATGTGGCACATGCCTGCCATGAGGGTTCTCATGATTATGATGAGACGACACGGTGTCCAATAGAAATGTTAGATCGAAAGTGTTTTAAAGGGTCTATTGTTTCCTGTGGAATGCATTCCCCATTTGTTAAACAAATATAAAGTAACTGAGCTGCTCAAAGCGAATATGGTAGGGCAGATGTCTCATCGATGTTTCTTTTGGTTGGGAATAGGGTAGTGAAATTGATGGATCAGGTGCCCTGTCTAAGGGCAAGTTTTATGGAATCTCCTAGCTGTTTTGCATAATGGCTGAACTAACTTAAATTTTCACTGTGTGAGGATTTACTTTTTCCCACATTCCCACACTGCTCTTTTTAATCGTTTTTATAATAGGTATTTGTAATAAGGTGAAATGTTTTGTTGTACCACTTATTTGCATTTTTCCAATGATTTTAAAATTTATTTTAAGCTGACACATATAAAATTATTTCTATTAGTGAAGTTCCATGTAGTGTTTCAATACATGTAAACATTGGGTAATGTTTAAACCCAGCTAGGTAATCTAGCTCTTCAGACATTCATCATCCCTTTTCGTAAAAGCTTTTCAAAAAGTCGTCCTAGCATTTTGTAATATACAGTGAATTCTTGCTCTCTATTGTGATTCCAGCTTGCAACAGCACACCAGAGCCTCCTATTTCTGGTGTTCCCACAGTTTTAATGTGATTGACATTGTCTCAAGTTGATGTTTGAAAATGAATTTTAGGCTTCGTTGGTGCTACAGTTTGAGTTTGAAATGTCCCTCACAGATCACGCTTGAACCTGTTGTCCTCAGCTGGTGGCACCACTGTGAAACTGTGGAGCCATTCTTCTCCTTCAAAATATTTTATTTCCTTCCCTTTCTGTGGTCTCACTCTGTATGTATGTGTGTGTCTGTGTGTGTGTGCATGTGTGTGTGTACATGTGCCTGTGTATGTGCTTGTGTGTGTGTGTGTGTGTGTGTGTGATGGACAGCTCATGGACATGGCTTGTTTATGAGGTCAAAGCATGACTTCTGGGTGTTAGTTCTCTCCTCCATGTAGATCCTGCAAATTGAAAAAAAGTCAGGTTATCGAATTTGCTGTATGTGCCTTTGCTCCGAGAACCATCTCTCTAGCTCAGACCATGGAACCTTTAGAAGTTTGGGCCTAGTAGGTCACTAGGTATCAGCCGTTGAAATTGTACCTGGACTTGAAATGGTACCACTCTAAAAATGCACATGTGAAATGGAAACTAGAGAACACTTACGAACACAAGCATAGGTAGGTCCGTAAAGAGCAGGGAAGACACCTATGCCTATTAGTGGTTCAATTTAAGGGGTAATCAATTCATTACCATTAGGCTTGCTAAACTCATCATTTACTTTCAGTTTGATAAGTGACATACATTTAATTAAATGTATTTCCCACTTAATTGAATTGATGGTTTAATAATGGCAGGCACTTTATTTAGGAACTTTATTTGTCTTCCTTGACGATGAGATGTTAACTTTTTGACACAAGAGCGGGGTTAATGTGTGACAGCTGAATTCCATTCTTCAGAAAGCACACTGTCCTCAGAAAACTCCTCTTCCTTCCTCCCATAATATTCTTGCTTTATGCCCAGTTATTTGACAATACAAACTTTGGGAATAAAATATTTTTGGATTTGATTGTGAAATACTTCATATTTCCTCCTTTCTGATAACAGGGCCCCCATATCAGGTGGAACTTGCCATCTATTTGATGGAAATCACATTGAATTCAGAGCATTGGCTTTTCAGGCATAAAACAGGACAGGCGACTTTTTTGTATTAATTGTGGGGTAGGATGCCTTGGATAACAGGCATGTTGACCATAGTTAAGAAAGAAAGATGTCCTAGACAGGGTGAGCTTAGAAGGCAATGGGCCTTCAAAAGTTAAAAAAAAAAATTAACTGAGACTCAATACCATCAATACTAGTGACTAAAGTAAATATCTAACTGAGAGTGTTTTCCCTAAGCTTAGAATTCAGAAATCTCCTTGTGGAGTTCCTGTCCTCTCCAGCTCTTGCTATTTCCCACTTCTTACCTAAAATTCCATTCACTCTGCCCGACAGTTGGCCATCAGGCTCAGCACAGGAACTCCACAAGGAGAGCAACAGAACAAGAAAATTTGAACACAGGGAACCTCCCAGAGACTCATACTCCAACCAAGGACTATTCATGGAGATAACCTAGAACCCCTGCACAGATGTAGCCCATGGCAGTTCAGTGTCCAAGTGGGTTACATAGTAATGGGAAGAGGGACTGCCTCTGACATAATCTGATTGGCTTGCTCTTTGATTACCTCCCCCTGAGGGTGGAGCAGCCTTATCAGGCCACAGAATATGACAATGCAGCCACTTCTGATGAGAACTGATAGACTAAGATCAGAAAGAAGGAGAGTAGGACCTCCCCTATCAGTGGACTTGGGGAGTGGCATGCATGCAGAAAGGGGAGGAAGGGTGGGATTGGGAGGGGAGGAGGAAGGGGCTTATGGGGGGATACAAAATGAATAAAGTGTAATTAATAAAAGTTAAATAAAAAATTAAAAAGAATTCAGAAATCTAAGCAAGGAAAAAAAAGGAGCTGGGACTGTCTCTTAAATTATTCAAACAAGTAAATATTCCACGTTGTCTCATGCTTCATCTTAAGTTATGGATTGTTAGGAGCGATGTCTCTGAAAATAAAGTACTGGCCATTCAAAGATGGAGAATGGAACTGGATCCCATAGAGCCTATGGGAAGCTAGGTATGAATGGTGGGCTCATGCAATCTTGGCATGCTAGACAGAATCCTTGGAACACAGAAGTCAGAACTAGCTAGAATTGGCTAACTTCATGCTTAGAGAGAGAGAGACCCTGCCTTGAAAAATAAAGTGGAGAGTTATCAAGAAGAGCACACATGGTCAACTTCAGTCCTCCACATGCACATGCAAGCATGTATGTATACATTGGCACACATGTGTACTCACATACCTGTGCACATGCATTCTACACATATATACACATAAAATCATGAAAATATTTTCTCTCTTGTTTTTTTGTCTTGTACTTAGCCTACATTATATTTTCTAATTGAAGTGTGAACAATTTGAGGCTATCCATAGCTTGCTATAGTATCTAATTACTTCTGTGACTCATTTAATATTAACTCTGGAAAATCTTGCATCTATGTTTATTAGTGATGGTTTTATGTTTTTAATTAAATTTTAATTTTTTTTATATCAGTTACAGTTTATTTACTTTGTATCCCTGCTGTAGCCCCTCCCTCATTTCCTCCCAATCCCTCCCTCCCTCATCTCCTCCCTGTCCCTCTCTAAGTCCACTGATAGGGGAGGTCCTCCTCCCCTTCCATTTGACCCTAGCTTATCAGGTCTCTTCAGGACTGGCTGCATTGTCCTCCTCTGTGGCCTAGCAAGGCTGCTTCTCCCTGGTGTGGGGGGGAGGTCAAAGAGCCAGCAATTGAATTCATGTCAGAGACAGTCCCTGTTCCCTTTACTAGGAGAACTATTTGAATACTGATCTGCCATGGGCTCCATCTGAGCAGGGGTTCTAGGTTATATCCATGCATGGTTCTTGGTTGGAGAAACAGTATCAGAATAGACCCCTGTACCCAGATATATTTGGTCCTTTTGGAGCTCCTGTCCTCTCCAGGTCATACTAACTCCCCCTTCTTTTATATGATTCCCTGCACTCTGCCCAAGGTTTGGTTATGAGTCTCAGCATCTGCTTTGATACACTGCTAGGTAGAGTCTTTCAGAGGCCCTCTGTGGTAGGCTCCTGTCCTGTTACTTATTTTCTCCTGCTTCCAATATCCATCCCATTTGTCTTTCTAAGTGAAGATTGATCACCTTCCCCCGGGTCCTCTTTCTTGTTTATCTTCTACTCACTTATAGTGGATACTAGACCTATATGATAGGATAAACATACTAAAATCTGTACACCTAAATTAGTGATGGTTTTCAAAAAGAACTTCAAACATCAGATCTTGTTCTAACAAAGCAGGCTATGATTTAATTCCACCATTCAGCTACTATGCGGTTTGTCTATTCATGAAGAGCCTCGAAGTCACCCCTCCAGAAGCAAGCCACTCTGCATAGATACTTGAATAAGGTTATAATGCAGGCAAAAATCTCCATGTTGAGTAATGGTGCACAGTTACAGCATACTGGTCTTGCTCCATCCAATTAAGTTGAAGGAGGAATGTGAAATGTTTTTTATATAATCTATTCATTGAGTCGATGAGCTCCCACAAAGCTAGTTCTTTGCTTTGATATAGTGATAAGAAATTTAAACTGCAATGAACTATTTATGTATCATTTCAAATAAAGAAACAAGAATTAAGGTGGATGACAGACTTTTAAGTACTGCTTCCATATCTGCAAGGCATAATAAAAAAAATCAGTCTATTCTGAAAACATTTTTGGCTCATCAGATGTCATTTGTTTTAGAGTTATTTATTTTGAAGTATATTTGTGATTTATCTGCATGTATGCACGTATAGAACTTGGGTGCCTGGTACCCTCAGATGTCAAGGAGGACATTGGATGCCCTACATCTGGAGTTTCAGACAGCTGTGAGGCATTGGAAACTACCTGGGCCCTCTGCAAGAGAACAACTTTTCATAACTACGAAGTCATCTTTTTATCCCAGGTGTCAAATCTCAGACTTAACCAATTTGTTCTTGTTCCCTCTTTAGATTTCTATCCCCTATCTTAGATATATGTGGTACTCCCTGATCCCATGAGTTTTTTTGTTTGTTTTTTAATCCTAGCCTGATAACTGGGATAAGAGAAGATTCACTTAAAAGCAAGCATTGCTCTAAGCCCCTCGGCAGAAACACAGCATCCAGGCCCCCAGTTCTTCTGCCAACATCCTGCTGTGCTTTTTCTAGCTTTGACTAAAAACTGATCTCTTCAGTTTTTGACAATCATGTCGCAGGTAGAGCTACAGACTGAAAATCAACTTGAACCTCGTTTACTAGTAGAAATGAAAACCTAAGGACAGGAAGATTAAAATGCAGACTAGAGTGCCCTTGCTTTAGAACAAATGCATATTTTGAATTTGAAGAGATTAAGGGGATGGTGAGAAGAAAGCATTGCCTGAAGAGAGAAAATCAATTTTGCTAGCCCAGGGGGCAAACAGGGTTTTCCAGTCAAAGTAGCAAAGTGGGAAAAAAAAATCCTAAAGCCAATGATGGACCTATTGGCCCATGTATCATCATCTCTATTAGAAAAGAAATCCATCTTTAATGGTATGGTGTACAGTAATATGACATTAACATGATAAATCATTAATGATATACAGTAATATGACATTCAAGACTATAATAAATCATCGATGATGCCATTCAAATGTCCATCATCATCTCCTCCTTAGAAAATGTTCTCCTATCCTCTGCTAGTCAACTGCTCTGCCCTTATCAGAATCACCTCCTCTCCTTTCCTGAACATCTTTGAGAGCTTTCATTCTTAGCTAAAGATAGGCAAAGATCATAGAAATGAACTCTTTAGAAAAATTCTGTTAAGTCTGATGACTTAAAAAATACAATGTAGTTAAGTAGCCTTGAAAGAAAAACTACCAATTTCTCTCCTGCACTGAACTAAAATCCAGCACCATATAGTGAGGCTTTAGTCAACAGTGGACTTCGTATAATGCAGCCAGTCCTGATGAGACCTGAGAGGCTAGGCTCAGAGGGAAGGGGAGGAGGTCCTCCCCTATCAGTGGACTAGGGGTGGGGGATGGGAGGAGATGAGGGAGGGAGAGTGGGATGGGAGGGGGAGACGGAGGGAGCTACAGCTGGGATACAGATGAATAAACTGTAATTTATAAAAAAATGAATAAATTAAAAAAAAACAGTGGTCTTCATTATAATCGTGGTCCCATAAGATTTCAATGAACTGAGAAATTCCTACCTCCTCCTATATTGACTGTATCATTGTGCTGCCGTCACCTGCACTGTTCGGTACTGCACCAAACCAAAAACAGTTGTCAGTCCCGTTGCAACACCAGCAGAGCTAGTTATGTAGCAAGCTATACCATTAGATGTATAAGATCATTCTGATACTCAACAACGGTTGGAATTACATGGGAACGCAGCGTAGAATGTTCCCGTCATTAAGTGATGCATGGCTACAGTTCATATGAAAGACCTTTTTTGTAGACCTCTATTTCTGAGATGTCCTACTTTATTCATTACTACTTGTAGCTGTTTCTACCACACTGGGGAAAAAAGGTTTTGAAAAAAAAAATCAATCATTGGAATTCCATTGTTGCTGCACTATTCCTTGGATGAAAATGCACAAAGAAGGGGGTAGACGGAGAAGAAACAACAATCATAGAAAAGAAGTTCATACCGCTGGATGCTCTGCCAGTTCTTTCTAAGACCATTATTTAACTTGAATTTTCATCAGATTCCTAAGCTTACTTTGATTTTGCCAGTTTTAAAACAAGGAAACAAAGATGTAGAAAAATTAAGAAAATTTCTGAAGATCTCAGACAGTGCATTCAAGGGGATGAGGGTAAATAAGGGGGTTAAGCAATGGTCGTTCATCTAGCTACATAGTACAAAATTCATCTGTTTCAAAGGTGATACAGTTAATAAAGGACTGTTATGGAAATCAGTCTGGATGCTAATGAAATCAGTGCTGTCTGATAAGTCCCAAGGGAAGGGGGGCAAGTATGGTCTGGAGACTTGGATGCAGCAGGGTTCAAAGGGAAGACAGTGAGTGACTCTCACTCCAGCAGTCCCCAGAAGTGGTATCCCCTCTGTATCCGTGTACATGTCTGCCACGGAGCATGTCAACAGAAACAGGGCAACCCTAATGAGCATGTTTGTAGAGTAGTGACTTCAGGGAAGGTTAGTTACAGAATCTGCCCAGTCTTTTGTTCAGAATGTATCAAGAGTTTCATGCTTGTGACGGCAGAACTGAAGCCAAGCTCAGTCACTCTGAGCATAGAGCCCAGTTCTATGAGTATACAGAGTATAGTTCACAGACACATCTATGATGCTAGCTTTGGAATCAGAAACTTTTAGAAGACAGCAATCAAAATGGCCCCTAGTTTCCACCTTTCTCTATGTGAAAAGCCCTGAAAAGTCTGTAATTCTATTATTTATCCTCTAGTGTCCCCATCTCTTCTTAATGTTCTTCGAGGTTTTATAATGGTACTTGGACTCTGGGACTCAATACAAGTTATATTCTCCATTTTTAAGTGAGTTATACAGTTTCTCAGTATCTTAAGTCAAATTTCATTTTCTCTAATTTTTTTCTTGATTAAAACTAGACAGTTTCATCATTATCCTCCTACTTCATACCATCTATCTCCATTACAACCTTGACAATGTTCAACTCAGCAGTTACTTAATCTATTTTATGTGCAGCCATTTACATTTGAGACCTCTATATCCCCAAAGTGGCTGTACGCTTCTTAGAGCTTGGCTTGCACAAGACATTAGTGTTCTGAGTATATGGGCAAGGGAGGAAACTACAGCAGGAGGCTGAGCATCTCTGACCCTTCCACAAGATTCTGGGACACACCAGTGTCTGCAAGTCTTACAGCAGTGGCCTCACCCGAGTCCTTCTAAAAGAATTTCCATGCGTTCATATGTAGCAAATGCATTGGTGATGTTCCTGGACCATCCCCATTTCTCCGTGGTTTGCTGTGAAAAGAACAGGAGTGTTTGGACAAATTTGTAATTCTGCTTCATCAAAATGCCACTGTTAAGGGTAAATGAGAAGCAGCAGACACACTGAGAGAAATCCGAGCCCTTCCTTCTCCTTTACCGCTCTGTGGAGGACCAGAGCTTGGAGAACAGACTAAGTGGAAGTTGGCTAAACGGCTAAGGCTGTTAGGATGGGGGTGGGAGGAGGGTTGTGCAGATACCATGCCACGTGCGTGCCTGCATGTGTGTACAATATACCAGGCATCGGCACCGCGCTGGGCCTCCCCGCATCCTTTTCCAGACATTCTGTAGGCAGTTCAATAGCTGCTTAGCTGTGCAGCACTTATAATTATGCGCAGTTGAAATCCCTGCGAGCCACTCTCCTCCCGCCCGCAGTCTACAGGAGGCAAATATATAATACATTTGCTTCTCCCCATGCATTTTGACAAGTTTTTAAAAAGGCATCAGGATAATGTTTGCATGCATTATGTAGCTAGAAGAATGAAAACCCCATTACATGATCTGAAATTACTAGGCTCTCTTAGCGTGACATAAATCAGGCCCATCTGACATCTCCACTTCAAACTCTCATGTTGCGGGCACCAGGCAGAGCATGCAAATGCAGCCTTGCTTCTTCCTGGCAGAGAGCAAAACTCTAACAGCAAGATGGAGAATGCAGCTACGTCTGATACCCAAAGATAGGAAAACACACTGTTCTTTGTGGACTCAAGCTAGTGTTTGGGTCTATTTTAACGGCCAACGACCATAATAGCTTCATGGAGTCTTATTGATCAGAGGGTTTAATATCCTTATCTAATGGAGTACAGGCCATATGATATGTTTATTACCCTGGCCCCTCCTCCCAACAGCTAGTAATATTCACTTGGCTATGTGTAATAGGACTCTAATTTCCCAGTGGACCCTGGAGTATCCTATCAGGAAGTGTTGTTACCATGATTTAGTAATGCCATCACCAATCTGAAGTGGATCCTTCCATGTGCATTTGCACACTTCACTGTTTAATATTCGCCTAGTTAAAACTTTAATGATAATGGAGCATCCCTTTCTTGCTTCCATGATGCATATTTATTTGTTTTATAAGGTTGCTGTATCTGTTTGGTTCTTTAAAACATCTTTTACTCGTAGCATTGCTGTCTTGGCAGTCCACATTATAAAGTAAACTATTTTAGGAGTTTATGTTTCTTAATGGAATGTAAAATCCAAATGCCAATTGGTTTGGGATTGAAATACTGAGAAATGTAGTTTTTAATTTTATTTTTCTCAGGTTGACATTAGCCTAAAGTTTCTTTTTAATATTTTCTTAATATTCATCTTCTTTTATCAAAATGTACTAGTGCATATGTGTATGTGTGTATTTTTGTGTGTTTGAATGTATGTGATTGTATGATGTCCTGCTACAATATACTAAAAATGCCTTTATTTAAAAAAATTTTTTAACTTAGCATGGTAGTGCAGGCCTTTAATCACAGCACTGAGGAAGCAGAGGAAGTCTCATCCCTGTGAGTTCGAGGCCAGGCTGATCTACAAAGTGAGTCCAGGACAGCCAGGGCTCCGTTACACAAAGAGACACTGTCTCAAAATCCAAATAAAAATATTTTTATAATAAAAGAACAGCATAATATCAGAATTCTCTTTGAGCTCTCCATTGTCTGATTAAAATTAAACATATAATTATTCTTCATTTTTTTAAAAGACAAAGTTAGAAAAAAGAGGCTTTATTCAAATTTACGATGTCACTTAAAACTCATTCTTCCTTCACTATTGTGTCTAATCATAAAGAGAACAGAATTAAGTTCCGAGTGTGCAGTTGTGCCTATATGCCACACATGCCTGAATCGGGCAGTATTCATACACACATATGCACTTTTATATGTCCACCTGCATTTGTGTTTATGTCTGCATGCTTTTATGTACATGACTGTGAAAGTTACCACACCTAAGCATGGATATATTATTGTATACGTGGATCTGTATACAAGTGCATGTATGTTTGTGTATTATGTGTTTGTATACTGGTGTCTATGTCAAGGAAAGCAGGTTGTGAGGACTACAGGTTAGAGTAAATTCCAAGTTGCCATACACCTACTGAACTCAATATTGTGTCCCTAGCTTTTCCATCACCACATGGGATGCAGAGATGGTCTATTCCTGACCTTAAAAATGCAGAACCTATGAAAAAGAGACATGTTAGATATCAAGAACGACAGAACAATGAAAGGCCTTGTTTGGCGAACAGAGGGCTTTAGCAGCAAATCGAATGAACTTTCGTTTTCATAGGAATGGTAGAAACACAAGGTAGCCCTGAAGCCGAGTAGAATTTGCCGTTTGGAAAAATGTAGAGGAAGTAAATTAGATAAAGTCAGCTGAGTGAAGAGAAAGATGGAATTGTGACAGTCCATTTGTATTGGAGGAATGGCTATTAAAATGACTGGAGCCCAGGGTGCATGGAAAGGCAGAGAAAGTCAGGTTCCTGGAGTGCCTCTGACAGAGAGCAGTGTATAGTGTCGATAAGGGTGAGTTCAGGTAAGAGTTTCTTCACTGTGCATCTCATGTCTTCTCTTTACTAGATGTGTGGTTTTCTGTACGTGATGTTGCCTCTCTGAGCCTTGGCTCCTTTGCAGGATGGAATCGACAGTGAAGATTCATGGAGATGCACTGATACACTTAAAACAATGACTGGTGTATAGTAAGCATCTAACAGATGGCAGGTGTCATCTTGTGCTCAGCCTGGGGATATTAATGCTGGACGGTAAGCTGGCTGACTACCTGACAGACCGTGTGCTAAATACACACCACGTCACCTAAATCTCCACATTTGCCAGAGTTACAACTCACATCCTCCTTTAGAGAGAGAGAGAGAGAGAGAGAGAGAGAGAGAGAGAGAGAGAAGAACCTTAGAGAACCCCAGAGAAGGAGGTAGGGGCTCAGCAGAGTTACTCTGCTCTTCGCATCCTGCCCCTTCAGGGGAGCACTGGGAGAAAATCAAACCACAGTGGAACTCTGGTACATAAGTTAAGCTTTTACATAAAATGACAACTAATTTGGAGTTTCCTTCTTCAATGTCAGAGAAACACAATTATTTGTTTTTCTTGGTGTGGGGGGGGATGATGTTTTATCATTTATTTAACAACTACATATTGAACTCAATTAGCCAATTATGCATGCCATTTTTAATTGCCTTTTTTTCTTTTGTGAATACAAAGCCCTCTTTCTGTCCCATTCTGACATAGTTTGGTCCGATCTTCTACTTTATTAATGCCTGCGACTGAAGATACTACTTTGGTAAGGAGAGAGAGAGAGAGAGAGAGGAACAGTATACCAAAGGAGGTCTCTGCCTTCACCAGCGCTGAGAGTTTAGTATACTATTGTGAGTTTCTTTTGAGGAGAGGGCATCCACAGTAAGAAGATTATCACTGGTCCACATGCTACAAATGTGAACACTGATGTGTTGTGAGATCAAAAGACAGGAGAATTCACTGAGGAAGAGGATGGAGGGGTGTTTTCTGTTAGGAAGTGCAGCTTGGACCAAAGGTAGATGAGGAGACGAGCATTTGCAAAGACTGTGATGAGTAAAGCATGAGGCGAGTCTAAGAGCAAACAGGGCCTGACCTAAAAAGAGTGGTGAAAACAGAGCAACATGGTCAAATACAAACATGACATACGTATATGTAGCATAACATTTTCTACTAGCTGCATCTGAGAGAGTAAAATATTAAAATCTAAAATTATTTTATTAGACTCAAAATATCAAAATATTATTATCACATACATTCACTTTATAGATTATTAAGTGACCATTCACCTTTTTTTCTTTCCTAGTCTTTGAAACCAGATTTTCATTTTAAGTATAAAGTATACCCCATGTAGGATATTGCATTTTTATTTGGAATTTTTAACCCTATTAAATTTCACAAACTTTAGAGATGGGAAGGTAAATTCATATGCCCGCCCTCTTCTGATCTTGAAATTTTCCCAATAATTAAGTTGTGCATCCATTGTCAAATTTAAATTTAGTGCACAAAGCTTGGTAAAATTAAAAATTCAATGCCTCAGTCATGTGAATCACATTTAAGTGTTCAGTAGTCCCAAAGAGACCGACAGATATCCTGTTGTACAGTGCAAAATAGGAGGGTTAGATCATGCCCATATCATTAAGAGATCTGTCTTTATTTCAGGTGAACACCATTGAAAGAACTTAATGGCTGGCATAGAAAGATTTGAGTTAGGAGAGGTCACTCAGCTGAGGTGGAGAATGAGTGAGAAATAAAAAGGATATCTAGGGCTGGAGAGATGGCTCAATGGTTAAGATGGCTGCTCTTCCAGAGGTCCTGAGTTCAATTCCCAGCAACCACACAGTCGCTTGCAACCATCTGTAAAGGAATTTGAATCCCTCTTCTGGTGTGCATGAAAACAGAGCACGCATATACATAAAATAAATGAATAAATCTATTTTAAAAAGTCTTCAGTCATTAAAAAAAACAGATTTATTGATTAAGATAATTTGGAATATGGTGTGGATGATGAAAAAGGAAATTTATATGTTCATGAATTTTTTTTTAAAGGAACAAAATCCTCAGAAGTAAATGATAGAATTGAAATGAAGAAAGACGTAAAGAGACCAGCGGTCTTCACTGTTGCACGGCCAGTAGAGAAAGTTTGGACAGGCCGGCATCTGCATGTCTTGTGTGGGTCTGCAGTTTTGTCTTGGGAAAATCTAGTAGAATAGTTTCAATTGTCCATGGATTTTGGAGCTTCTTTATGATTCTATGTGGAGCCTGATCTAGAAGAACTTCAAAACTTAAGATTTTCTGGTGTTTTCTGCTGTTATGACTCACACTGCCTCCACATGTAATTTGAACTTCTTTATAACATGGCCAACTGAAGCACTTATTACATGGTAGACTACTATAAGAAGTCAAAAATAAACAAACAAACAAAAAAGAGTGCCCTACTTTCTGTGTCCTACTCTCAGAAATCTCACATTTTTACCTCCATTACGTTCTAATGAAATGAAACTCACAGAATGAGACAGGGGACCGACATCACTTCTCAATGGGAACACTTGTAAAAAGATTTATAACCATGTCCTGTAACAACTTCAGAACAAATTTGGGATACCCTTACTTGAAGACGACTTCAGCCATCTGAGAGAGGTAGTTGAGGGCCTTAGCTGGAAATCACAAGAGAGGGCTAACACAGTAATAGGAGTTGACTGTTGTGTTCATGTGGTCCAGGTGAGAACCTCTAAGAATGGAGTCAAGCTTAGATAGTGCGCCTTGAGGAATGGCATTCATTTACTGCTCCACATGAAAGATGAATAATGAACAGGGCAATGGGGCAGCTGCTGGGCCCAAGACAGACATGGGCGTCATGCCAGGCAAGGCCGACTCAGCGTGGGCTTCAGGGAGGGAGAGTGCTGAATAGTTTTAAATCTTCTGAAATGCAAAGAAGGATAGAGGTAGATTCTGTCTGTTGTGTTTATTGGCACATTGTCGATATTTTAAAAATATTACTGTTATATTTTAAAGCCCGTATACAATGTAAAACATGAGTGCCCCAAATTGAAAGGAACTGAATCAAGCTAAATTAGCTATTGGGTGTTGTCAAAATGCAGCTTTAATTGGACTATAGGTAGAGATAAAGAAAATAAATACTTTATGATTTCTTAAGATAAATATTTCCCTTCATTATTATATCTTAAATTAACTATTAACTTATCCATTGAAAAGTAAGCTTTTATGTTGTGCTTTTATACACACACTATTATAAGCCTAATTATTTCACTAATATCGCTAAAATGTGTTAGATTATAAAAATATATAGACACAAATGGTCTCAATGACTTCCGAAGTAGACTGCAAATTTTAAACACAGAAAATATGCTTTCCATATCTTGTTTCTAATCCCAATAAAAAATTTTCAGTTTCTGAAAAGGAGCTGGAATTTGCTATTTAAAAATCTATATACATATTCATTTAACATAAAATTTCAGATGCTTTAAATAAAGGTGTATATTTATAGATATTAGAATATAGCTATCTCATCATAAATACCAATATGTGTTCCTTTAATGTAAACTTTAACCTGACATTTAGTATATAAATATTTATCAAACAAATTAAAAATTATTTTGTTTTGGAATGGTAAGTTTAAAGATTCTAGAAATAAAATTACTTTCCGAGTCTTTCAAAGATCCTTGTTCTCCTCAATAGGAAATGACGCTTAATAAACTAAATCAATCTGTTTTCTGTTTCAGTAACCCAGATAAATCCTTCAAATCCCTGTGTCCCTGGCAGTGGTTGAGCTTGGTGGCATCCTGTCTGATTTCATTCTGTCATTTGTTTCCCTGATCAGTGCTCATGGCTGCTGCTGAGTCAGTGGCACTCTGGAGGGCTCAAATGCCTGCAGCATGCACTGTACAGTAGGCTCACTTCAATTCACATCCTTGCCAAAGCGTAGGAGAGAAGGCATGGAAATGGAAAAAGCACAGTGTTTTCTGGATTCACTCCCTCTGCCACAGCCCACACTGAAACAGTCGCTGCACTTTTTTCCTTGCAGGCTTAGTAAGCCAATCTACAACAAATTCGAAAGCTGAGTTCAGTTTGGTGACAAAGAGTGAAATGCTGGAGTTAGGCTGAGTCTGCTGTATAAACACCTAAATGTGATAAAACTGGGCCCATCGTTTGACAGACATTTAACCTCCTTCTTTGTCACTCAAAATCAGCTTTGGTTACCTTTCCATCCCTGTGAAAGGGAGGATTTGTGCCTTTTTGAGAAGAAACATCTCAAGATGAAAAGCCAGAATAGTTGCCATTAATTAATTAACTGCCCTTTCTGGGGCAATACATCTTTTATCTTCATTTTTTAAAAAATCAGTGTCTTAAAAACCCATCTCCTTCTTGCTTTATTACTTGGCCTTAATGCACTCATTCTTTCTCTATTGCACAGGTCCTTCTTCCTCTCCCTTTGCCTGCAGAGCCCCTCATCTCAGATAATGGGCTCTCCCTGCTGGTAATTGATTTATTTGTCCTTAATTACTTTCTGCTGGAGGTTCCAGCACCCAAATGATACACATTACAGAAGATCATGGCCTCTCTCAGCATCAACGGTGCTAGGCAGGGAGGAAAACGTGCAGAGTGATGGAATATTTATTTGCTTTGAGTAAGGGGATGTTCTCGGTATTGGCGTACTCTCAGAGGAATTTTATGAGCCCTCCACTTTGTGTTTCTGAAATGCAAGTAAGATACTAATTTCTTTTAGGAAGAAACAATCTTCCAGAATTATTGTGTGGCTTTTAGTTAATTTTGTTGTGATGTGTTCTACTTAAGTAACATCAAACTTTCATGTTCATCTAACAAATGGAGGATATGTTGACCAGCATTCCAACAGCAAATAAAACAGTAGGTTGAAACTGAGAATAACGTGTTCCTCCTTTCTGTTTCTTAAGGTTGTTTACCAATTCTTTGAGAGTTTTGTACTATACATCGCAATAATATATGCCCTAATGCTTCCCCATAACTCCTCCCAGATTTATCCGCACCTCCCCTTGTCCACAATTTCATGTCTGCTTCTTTAAATCCACTGATTCAGATTTTTGTTCCCCATGCTTACCTGCTCATTGGCTGGAGCATGGTGGACCTGGTAGGAGCCACACCCTTAACAAAAACTGTTCTTCCTCCAGAAGCTATAGGCTACCCATAGTTCCTGAGGCAGGGGTGGGTCCTATGAGCCCTTTCAACAGTATGCTAGAATGCTGACTCGCTTTAACTTGTTCGAGGCAGAACTTGTGTAGGCAACCACACCGACATGAGTTCATAGGTGCAATGGCCATTTCATGTCCATAAAAACAATATTTCCTTGCTCCTCTTTCACCTTTTGTCCCTACAGTCATTTTTCTCCCTCTCTCTCAGTGGTCCCTGGGCCTTAGGGAGGTGTTGTGATATTGATGTCCTGTTTGTGTCTGAGAATTCCACTGACACTTATTCTGTGCTCTCTGGCCATGTGTGGCTTTCTATATTCATCTTCACCCTTCCCTTATGTTTTAACCATGGTTCTCTTGTTCTGTCTCTAAAGTTTTTTTTTCTTCCTTTGAAGACATCAGCATGCCATATTACTAAAATGGGTATTAAATTGGTGTGCAATTCAATTATTTCTAGAACCAGGAACTTGAAAATAGCTTAACTTTTTATGTTTTTGATATGATGAAAAGAAAATTATATTTTTAGCAATTATGTCATTGAACTCTAAAGGAACTGATGCATATTAGAAATAGATGCTCTGTTGTTTGTGACTAGAAATATTCAAATGCTACATGAAGCTATTCTTTGTCATTCTGGCCTTCATTTGACTTGAACATTTTATTTTAGTGTCAAACCCTGTTCTTTTCTTGGTAGTCTAAAAGGATAAAAGCAGGGTGTTATGTTCCCACATGATCATTTCACCAGGAAGAGTGAAAAGACTTATTTTATTAAAAATATTAAGAGGTTAAATAATTTCACATGGAAATACATCAAAAGCGAATTTATATGTGTAAAAGTTACATTTTACTTCTGGTTACAAGATTCAGTGTGAGTATAATGATCCAGGCTCTGCTTGAACGTTGGCTACCAGATATGTATGTATGTATGTATGTATGTATGTATGTATGTATGTATGTGTGTGTGTGTGTACATATATTGAACTTGAAAGCTTCCATGAGAATTTAGCATAAACGAAATTGTAAAGAAAC
Organism: Psammomys obesus; assembly: GCF_907164565.1. Lineage (NCBI taxonomy): Eukaryota > Metazoa > Chordata > Mammalia > Rodentia > Muridae > Psammomys > Psammomys obesus. Next base: position 27,445,814 of record NW_026592890.1, on the reverse strand, counting down.
AGTGAATTGTGAGCATCAAAGCCTTGTCTGTTCATCTGAAATGAAGACAACGTCCCTAAAATGAGGTTGATGATGCTGGCATGACCTAACCACGCCTCCGTTCTGCACTGTGCAGCTGGGTGCCTTCCAGTCTCTTTGAGACTACTGAGCATTTAAATGTGATTAGTCTAACTGAGACATGGAGCTTTTAATTTTATCCAATTTCACAAACATTAAGTTTAAATTTATCAGTGGGCATGCAATTTAATTATTGGAAAGAGTTCAAGTTTGTTCAGAACAAGTTGGGCATATGAATTTAGTGTTTCGAGTATACAATTTATAAAATTTAAAGAGGGCTAGGAATTCCCAATGAAAATCCGTTATCCTACTTGAGGTATGTTGTACATTTAAAGTGGATATTGGATTTCAAATAGGGCAGAAAACAAAAAGAAAATGATAAATTTAATGATTTGGACTGCGCTCCTCATGTGACTAGAAAAAAATTCCGTGTGATTCCTTCAGTATAACACAAGGCTTAGATTGCAGAATTTTCCAGTGTGTGTGTGTGTGTGTGTGTGTGTGTGTGTGTGTGTGTGTGTGTG
>NW_026592890.1:27427716-27445223 GCF_907164565.1 Psammomys obesus | reverse complement strand
GTGTGTGTGTGTGTGTGTGTGTGTGTGTGTGTGTGTGTGTGTGTGTGTGTATGAGTATCCGTATCCCTGAAAGAGTGCAGTATAACTTCCCATTTTATTTATTCTTATGTGCTTCTGGTTCTAAGGAGTGTTGATTTCAGTCTGAAGTCATGTCAGGAAGGAGGCACCATATTTTATAGAAAATATTACAAAAAAATGTTGGGATTGCTGCTTTTTAAAAATTGGTTGATAGAATCGAACAAGGAAACTATGTTGTAAAGGGAGAGAAGTTAATTTTCTCTTCAAGTATATTTAAAAGGCTTTGGAAATGATCTCCAACTAGGGATATGGATTTTTACTGTTTATGATGCAGACCAGGCTAGAGACATGCTTGCCATACATAAGCCACATGGAAGGAGGGTCTAGATTCCTACTGGAGTCTGAGACAAGGAGGAAGTTAGTCAGGAGGGTATGCCACTTCGATGTCATGGTTAGTGACACCAGGGAATTAAGACTATTTTGATTGCTAGAGGCAAAAACCTAAGTGGCCTTTCTAGAGGGATTCATTGGTAAAAACAGTCACCAAGGTGGAAACAGCTTGTTTGTGCCTGAACAACCTCAGGAGGAGACACACTCCAAGGAAAATTATGGTTGAATTGGGCTCATAGCAACCTGATTGTCATCATGGCTTCCTCCATTATCTGGAGTCCCTCCACTCCCCAGTGACTGTTACAGTTCGTGTAAAGTATTCCCGAGCAAGCTCTTGTGTTTGAATACTTGATGCCAAGCTGGTGATGCTGCTTCAGGTGGTTGTGGAACCTTTACAATGTGTGGTCTATTTAACAGAAGTGGGTCACTAGGGCAGGTCTTGAAAATGATACCCTACAGCTGTCCCTGTGCTTACTTTCTAGCTCATGAAGGTGTAAGGGGCTGCCACCTCAACTTCCCACAGTACAGAGGATCCACCAAGCTCCCCCGTCTTCCCTGCCATGTGTTTTATTCCTTCTGACACTAACAACTGCAATAAGCCTCTTCACCCTTCCATTGTTTCAGTCAGTTATTAATAATGAAGTAACTAACAAAGTGATAAATTATGGAAAATATATTGTCATATCACAAAATATGTATTTTTTAATGTTTACTGTATATCTTCCTCTATGCCAGATTGTCTGAGAGATACAAAGTGAAACAGACAACTCCTTCCTTCTCTCCAGCACCAAGTCCCATGGGCCAGACTATCATTAATGCAATAATCAGTGAGCAATACATGTTAACATACTATTAATATCTAAGTGACTCGGTGATAATATAAATACCACCCAAAACCAAAACACCAAATAAAATTGTCATCTTATTTAAGGGGACATTTAGAAATAGAGTCAAAAGCACACTATTAATTGCTTTTATTGAAAAGGACAGGACACGAGTTGAAACTGAAATATTCATGTGCTTAATAGCCATAACAACAACAAAATATTGCTTATTATTATTACTGTTAGTTTTTTTTGAGACAGGGTTTCTTTGTGTAGTCTTGGCTTTTCTGGACTTATTTTGTAGACTAGGCCGGCCTCGAATTCACAGAGATCTGTCTGCCTCTGCATCAGTGCTGGGATTAAAGGTGTGTGTCACCACACCTGGACATAATACTATTTTTAAATCACAGTTGCATTAATTCCTCTGACTTGGTCTCCTTTGATAAGTTTGGAGATACGATAATTATTAGAGAAGGAAATTGTTACTGAATTCCAGATAGGTATATCCCCCATCTCTCTCTCTCTCTCTCTCTCTCTCATGTGTGTACACACAAAGTGAAGTAGGTTTTGATTTTTGCTCAAACCAAATACTCAACTCTCTACTGATTTAAAATAGAATGGTTTCTCTATGTTTAAAACAACAAACCAAAAACAAAAAATAACAAAACCCTGAATCCTTTTCTTGCAAGCTACAAGCCTGATGAGGTCTTTCCATGAAGCAGGAATAGAACCGAGAAGTGGCCATGGTAGAAATTGAGAATGGTGCTGGCTGCGTGTCTGTTACAAGCATGCATCTCAGGCATTGAACTCCCTCCATGCTTCCAGCTTTCCTCCTGCGTAGACTGTCACATGGTTGACTATTACGTGCTCTAATGTTTCAAACACTGAAGATACTTCTATATTTCTCTATGGATATTTTTCAATTAACTCATCTTACATTTAATTAGATTATTAAGCAGTTGTGGTACATCTTGCTTTTATTTCATCAATATAAAACAAGTATCTCATGGTGGTCTCAGAAGAAACTCGTTTTTTAAAAATGATTTTATTTTCACTTTTAACTGTATGTATGTGTGCACATGCTCGCTTGTGTGTGTGTGTGTGTGTGTGTGTGTGTCTGCCTATGAGTGTATTACCACAGATGTCAAAGAAGCCTATTGTAAGCTGTCCAGTATGGGTGACAGGAACCTCTCTTGGGTCCTCTGCAAGAGCATTCAGTGCTCTTAGCCGATGAGCCATTCCTCTAGCCCCAAGACCCTACTTTGAGATGTGTCTCGTGTTCCAAAACGTCTGTGAAGAATAACAAGAGTATACAGACGCTTCTAAAATCAGGTCAGTTTTCACCAGCGCTGTACATGTCACACTTTTGGAAACAGACATACAGAATAAGCACACAGAGGCAGCGATCAGGCCCCGAGTCTCTTTATTTCTTTCTGAGCCGTGTTTCATATCCCATTGTTTTTCTTGATGGAATATAGGCCACATTTTCAACAATTTCTAGGTTCCAGAAAATTTCTCATGCCTCTGTTTATCTAGAAACTAAGTGGTTTCTTCAGGGAAACTAGGGCATTATCTTTTCGGCTGACACCCTAATGTGCATCTCTCTCTTCTGTGTGTGTGTGTGTAAATCCTTCAGTATTTGAATGGCCACCATGGTTCAGAGGTCTGTCTTTACTCAAGTATAATGGTTTCCTGGTGTCTTGTAGGCATTCAGTGCTTACAAAATGGCTAACTGAGTTTACCGCCCCACCACCGATGGACTCTTCAGAGCACCCCTATGGTGACTTTACAATTAGCATGTCTGCATGGCAATTCACACCTGAAATTCTAGAATAGAGGCACAGTTCTCTTAGCATCAAGGTTTACTATTGAACTTCAATCAGTTTGCAGACCCATGTCACTGCTTTTTTTTTTTTTTTTTTTATCCTTTTTCTGAGAGTAACTGAATGGGAGGACTCTCAGAGAGTAGCCAAAAAATAGGCTGAATACATAATACAAATACATGAATGGTTGTAGAAAGGGATGGTGCATTGGCTGTTTCTACAAAAGCAAACTACAAGAATGCAGACGAGCCTAGGGCCTGGTGAAAGACTATAATAGTTATAAGAAGCATGTTATTAAGTAGAAATCAGTATTTGTCCTGAACAAAAGCAGTCCCTGATCTTCTGAGAAATATAGAAAAAAGTGCCAAAACTGACTTGTTTTATATTCATTGAAAGAAAAAACAAACTTGACTTCAGGTTACAGAATGAGAAGATGGCCACTGCTCTTTAGATAGGTTTATAACAAGCACTTGTATACGAGGAAGAGGATAGAAAAGTGAGAGAAAAAATAATGATATTGGAAAATCTAAAAATAATTTCACGATGCTGCAGCTGAAGAGCGCTGCATATCTATAGAACTGAAGCGTTACAGAAAATAGCCCATGCATCTCCTCAGCTTGATTTTCTCAGACCCCCAACAGGAGGAAGTAATTCTGCTCTCTAACTAAGGGTTGGAAAGTGGAATGCTTTCAATTAGAATGAAGTCGTAGGTCTGTTCGCCACATGTGTTTTTTTTAACAGTCTTAATTTGGGTAAAATAGCTTTGTAGAGCTGTGGGCTTGTCCCTTCTTTGGCTCTCCTTGGAGGCTGTTAGTTTTCATAGATTAAAGTAAGAGACTGGCGTATCTTAGAGCATGTTTGTAACATGTTAGCATCTGAACTCTTCTCTGATAGATTCAAATTGAACTCTGAAACATGAAACTTCCTCTCAAACTTTGGAAAACTGATTGTTTTATTCACTCATATAAACTTGTTTCCTTTATTCAAGATGCAGGGCACCGTTTCTATCCATCACCTTGGGGAGGGGCATCAAGTTCCTGATGGTGGGACAGTTGAAGTGGGATTTGTTTTTGGAGAGCTCTGATTCATGGTGGATACTCTTTAGTTGTTGTAGATCTGCATTTCCTCCCGTTCTCTCTCTCTAGAATTCTGCACGAGGTGAAAAGAAGCAGGGAATTTATAACTTTCACATACATATTCATTTCAGCAATGAGAAATTAAAAACAAACCAGATTTCAGAAACAAATGTCTCTATTAATGAAAAGCCCCGGGAATAGACGTCTGGTTACCATCACTGTGAGGGGCCAGCTGTCATAATCCTGGCTCAGTTGGATCTTTAACTTTGGGGGGGTCCTGCTCATTATTTTTGGAATTTCACATAATAAGTGATTCTCCAAGGATATTAACTAATGAAAATACCACCCAGCCACATTCTTTTATTCCTTCCTCCTTTTTCCTTCCCAAGTCAGGTCTCTCATTACAAACAGCACTTCGGTTCAAGATTTCTCCCGTGCAGCAACTGCTGATATCTAGTTTTAGCCAGTGTAATCATGCCTAAATCATATAAAGATAACATGTTTTCTAAGAAGATTGTGTTTTGTTTTTATGTTCTTGGCATAAAACATGTTATATACTTTATAAAGTTTTTAATATTGTGCTTTTTAGCCAGAAATTATATCATTAAACAGAAAATTCAAGGCCTGCCTGGACCTCATGTTACAGATTATCATACTTTTCTCAAAAAATATCAAGGCGTTATCTTAGGGTTGCACTCTGCTCCTACAATATTTTACGGTATCTAGTTTGTTTTTTATTGACAAATCCCTTGTCATTAATAGTATTTCACACTGAGAGCCTATATTCTTCTACAAAGCATAGGGAATAGTGAATATGTAAAAACGATCTGTACTGTGGAATTTAGCTTCTTCAATTCCTTCCCTTTGATGTATGAGACATTTGGGCGTCTATCGTTCTACGCAGTTAGATACTGTGATGGTTTGTCCCTGCCTCCAACCCCAGTATATGTTGGTGTGTGTGTGTGTGTGTGTGTGTGCATGTGTGCTGAGTGTGTGGCAATGTAATGGACACATAAAAAAAAAAAACTAACAAGTTAGCATTATATTCCTAGACATTGTGGGATGTCTTTCTTCTTTACCTTCAAACTCTGAGTGATTAGCATACATTTTTTCAGAGAAGTGAATTTGTTTTTCAGTTTCTCAGTTAGCTGGGTTGATGGGAAATCCTGGTGGGACAGTCACTGGCAGGGTAGGCTAGTGAAGCAGAAGCAGTGTCCACCATCATAGCGTGTGTTTTGTTTTATGCTCTGTGACAGGAACATGACACACCTCTTACTGACTTCTCAGTGTGTTTTCCATACAGGGAAGAGGGCAGCCAGGAACATCTTGAAACAGCTGAGGGATCAGCGTCCAGAGAGCTCCACTGCACCTATCCAGACAAGGTGCATGGACTTGTGGCTTTTAACACGTGCTTCAAGATAAACCGGGAGACCATTTCCAAGAGCCTAACAGTGAAATGTTTCCAGAAGGTTCCAGCCCAGTGGCACTGCCAGCAAACGCTTCCTATCCCATTGTTCCCTGATAAATTTAATGTCAAATTCCAAGCACCTGGGACATTCCCAAGGGTTAAGATGGAAACATTTTTTTTTTCCTTTCTCAGAATTCCTTTATCCTTCTTGGGGAGAATTACTTTTCCAGAGAAATATAAACCCCAGAAGGATTCAGATTTGTCTTTTCCATAAGGCTGTGCCCACACAGTTAATCGTGACAAAAAATTAAAATAAATTTAAAAATAAATAAATAAACAAACCTTCCCACAAAACACTTTAAAATCTGTGGCCACCCATCCTAAAGGGACTTTAAACACTTTATGGAAATGCTAGTGAAGTTTTTGGGTAGTCAGCTTCCCAATTCTCTGGAACAGTAATTTAAAACGTTTTCCATTCAACTCACATCTGCAATTTTCTTTCTTCCCTTTCTCAGCAGATGGTCTACTTCACAGAAAATTAAAATAGAAACTATGAGAGTCAACCACCTCAACTTCCTGCCATCACATACATGGCCTACCTCTGGCATGAAACAAGAAGCATTTTGGACTTGCTTTTTGTGTAGATTTCCTTGACATAGCCTTCATGAAACCAAGTTAGGGGCTGACTAGCAAAGCTTTGTGATCTCCTCCTGGATGACAGCCAAGGACTTCACATTGATATCTTGGTTCTGTCTGGTCCTCCTTATCCATTTTTCAAGTTATTTTGTAGATGAACAGGCGAAGCATAAATGAGGTGATTGTTGTATTGTTCTATTTTTCTATTATTGGGACCCCTCCCCTGGAGGCAGGATTTTTAAAGATATAATGAAGTTAAAATGAGGTTAGAAGGAGGGCCCCTAAGCTACTATGGCCCACATTCTTACACAAGCAATTAGGGCAAAGCACACACAAAAGAAAGGTCATGCGCACAGAGAGAAGATAGCCATCATTGAGCTAGTGAGAAAGGCCTCAGAAGAAGCTAACTCTGCTGTGGTCTTAGACATCTAATCCCCAACACAAGGGAAAGATATAATTCTGATCATTGAACTACCCTGTTTATGGCACTTGGTTGTGAAAACTCTAAGAAACTCATACCTCCAGTGGCTTTTTTAATATATAATATATATATATTACATATGTATATATGTAATAAATGTATAAATATTAAGCATATACATATATTATATTGTATATATAATATATATTATTATCTCTGAGATAGCACAGTAATGCAGTAAATAGTCAAGATGCAGCATGTTCCAGCTTGCCTCTTCCACTTCTTCCCAGGCTATTCTCTGACTCTCTCCGTTGAAGCCACATTGGCTCTCCTCAGTTATGCAAATATGTTACGAACCTTTGGATACTTCACTTCTGCTCTGTGAATGTTCCCTCCTGCTTACGTTACTTGTCCACTAATCGGTATCACCTTCCTTCAGAACTTGGCTTAAGCTCACTCTCTAGGCAGCCATTCTTGTGCCCTAAGCCTGGTGATAGAGGGAGTCTATGGTGTTTTGGGGGTAGTCCTCCACAGGATGTTCTACTTCTACTGGAGAGCCATTATTAGTGTTCAAGCAATTGATCAGTATACATCCTTCATGCATCCTCTTTCACCTCAGGAGTCATTTGTTTCGCTCACTACTCTATCTGCAACACTTGCTCTATCTGGTCTATTCTCAGGGTTTTGTTTGTGTTTCAGTGAACCATTGCGATGAACAGGCTCAGAAGAGGACCTTGCTGGAAAATACACCAGTTTATCTAGAGGGCTTTAGGAGCAGTAGTAGAAGAATTTCTGGATATTAGCAAAATCAAATTGGATAAGTGATTCGTAACTGAAGCCGAAGTAATTATTTATAGAAAAAGAAAACATTGTTACTAATTCGTGTTAGTTTATCTGGGACACTGGTTATTTTATTTTCTCAATCAAATTTGTTAAACAGAATTTGTTGGACTCTGCCCACATTAGACATACTCTATTTGGAGACATGGATGAAAGAATTCTATAAAAAGACGAGTACTGTCAATTTGTAATCTTGACAGAACTAGATGTGTTCGAGGCTAAGCAGCATCCCAGAACATTTGGCCCTGGGTGTATTTCTCTCTGGAAACAGGGTTTACTGCAGGTTTTGTTTAAGCCTTGTTCATACCAGAGAATGGAAGCCTCCTTAAAAAAAAATACAGTGGCGTTTAGAGCTCACTGCTTATTAGCTGTGGCAATCTCATGCAAGCCACTAGTAGGCAGGCAGGCAGAAGGCACTTATACTGTTAGGGGTAATTTTTAAAAGGGAAACTTGTGGACGGTCGAAGAGTCGCCTTTTAACATATGTACCAGGCTCTTATGGTCTTGTGGAGCATGGTGTGACCTTGCTCAAGAAGCCTTTGGTGGTGCTTGCGCGATACCCACAATGGTGTCATCTATTCGTTACCGACCGTCCTAATGTGGCTGACTGTTCCCGCGCAGTCCAAGGACAAAAAGTGTAATGTAGCTTGGCCATCATTTGCACATTTATTTACATGTTCGAGGCTTTTGTTCAGATGGTGACTGAGGCCCGTTTGTGGAGTCAGGCGTAACGAAGTAAAACTCATTGAGATTCACTTCAGGACAGAGCCAAGCAAACAAGATCTTCATTCTGAGCTTATCCAAATGCTCGTAATTTGGTAAATTACTCATTTTATCCGAATGCATTACTCATCATTTATGAATGTCAGTGAGAATGAATGGACTTCCCTCAAAGCTCAATAGAAATTTTCATCATGCTGAAATTGGCTGCAAATGTCTATTTTTCAAGACTTTTTTCTGCTTCATTTTGATGTCTAAACTATAAGCCAGATTAGCATTGATAAAATAAAGAGTCCTATCTTATTAACTAATGGATCTGTATAAAATATTGTTCTTTAGGTGAAAGTAGATAAAGGTCATATCACGGTACATGAAAATGCAGTAATCTTGGTAATCTTCAGATTCTGGAGTTGCTATTTGAGCACTGGAAAACATCTTCATAATGATCAACACAGGTAGCTCTTAGTAAGAAGACATAAATATCTTAAGGAAGAGGGTAAGACAATGCCTCAGCAGCAAGCCTTGATGAATATTTTTTTGTACTGGTGATATATTTTCATTGACTATATTTATTAATTGAAAAACAGAGGAGAAAATCCTTGAACAGAAATACCACACTAGCTGCAGCTATGGAAGAGCTGTCTTCATGTTGTTAACTTATCTAGGTTCATAAGAGGTATCAAAAACCTGGATTTTATTTTATTTCTCCAAATATTTAAATGCTGATAATTAATTCTAATTAAAATGATGTTAAATCTAAACAAGCCATAAATGTCCAGTGTGTAATTTCTATGACATAGGCCTATCACAGTGTAGAAAATACTCCCGTGACTAATGATGAGTAACAGCTATATAAAAGATCTTTAAATAAAAATAAATATCACTTGTACATGTAAGTCAGATACTTGAAAGAAATATCTTGATTAAGTAAAGGACTTATTTCTCCTGCATAAACAATTGATCAGTCTTCCAGTTCAAACCATCATACACCCCAGCCACACTGTGGAGACCTGATACTTCCTCGATAGACCCCTATTAGCTTGCTGTCCACCAAAATAAGTTTTTTAGTTTATGTATGTCCTGAGATACTATATGAGTCAAAGGACTTATTAAAAGGCAGTTTTAGGGCATTGGCAGCATTGTTCATGGTGGGCACATGTTAATAAAAATGATGGCAGAGTGGAAAATTCTCTGCAATAGCGGAAAACATGAAGGAATGGTTCTGATTTTTCCTTGCCCGGGTGAAATAGAAAAAAAGTGAAGAACGGACAATTTGTATAAAATCACTCGTATCCTGACCAAAGCCCCAGAGCATCAGAGAGCATAGTACTGTCTTGATGTTGAGTGTCTAACGATGCAGATTCATTATTTATTCAACTAAAAACTTGCTGCAGAAAAGTCCATCAGATATGTTAACTATATCCCCTCAGACTTCTCTCTTTGTGCCATCTCCCGGAATCACTACACTCACTGGTAAGAAAAGACTCATTTTGTCAATCTGTTCTTCTCCCAAATTCTTACACATTCTCTCTTCCTTTATTCATTCGGCCTTGAAATTTCAGAAGTCAACTCCAAAGCTCTTTCTTTCCTCAGTTTTATACTTTGTCCCATGTTTTCCTACTCTCTATCCCATGCTGTCCTGGTTGTGAACACATGGAATGGGTTGCTGGGGTGAAAAGAAGGAAAAAGTTTAAATTCCAAGATAAGAAAATCATGTGTTTTAAACCCATTGTCCTGATCCCCAAATAAACTTGGAATTCTACAAATTTTACTTATATTGATTTCCAAATGTAAAGGAGAAACAGTTTAACTTTATTAAAAAATTACATACTTTAAATTAAAGTCATATGTCCAGAATAAAATGCTACTTGAATTCATAAAAGCACTGTGTAATTCTCAAGAAAATGGCGGCACAGGCAATTTTTTATCTGGGCATCTTTGTTTATGTTCCTAAAGCAGAAGTAGAAGAAAAATTGCCTTGAAAATCAACAAGGTGTTGATTTTCTGAGCTTGTATGAATCTTTGATATTAAGGGTTTTACAAAGTATTAAGTGCTTCTGAGCCAATAATTAGTGAAGTCTGGGTGACTGGAGTATAGTGTCGGGACTGACCACCTCAAACAAAGAAGACTCTCTTTACTTCCTGAAGAGTAAACATTTGGACCAACTGTTTTCTAACAAATAACTAGAAAACGTATCACTAAAGAGAAAGAAGACAGAGAAACACAGGTCTGTTTGACATCAGTGATTTTACATTCTTGTCAGTTTCAAACAAGAATTCAATAAAATTCTCAACCTTAGTTGCTGTATCATCAAAGTCATTGCACACATTTGTCTCACCTGCCAGAAAATATTCTCTAAGGTGTTGTTGTCTGAATGCACAAGGAGTTTTAAAAAAAATGAATAAAGGAGACTCAAAGACAACGTTGGAAGATGCTATCAGGAATATTTGTAGGGCTTGAGGGGAATAAATTTGCTTTCATTAATCATTTGTTTGGTTATTCTTGCCCTTGTAGACACCTATTTAATATCTAACTCTGTTACAACCCCTTTTAGCTCACAGTGCTTATTCTAAAAATGCTTTTCACATGACAAATTACCTATGTAAGTAACTGATAGTAAGAAGCACTTTCACAAGCTACATAAATAATTACAATTAGCTGTTTATTTGAATTAATGAGCATGTAGTGACAGATATCGTGTGATATGGTTTTTTGACTTCAAAGGGTGAAGAAGAGAGGGTTCGTCAGACTTAAGCAAGAAGGATGTTAAATGTAAGTAGAACGTGCTGTTCTACCGACGTGTTGTGATAGCTGTAGGCAGGTTACTGTGACGGGTTATAGAAAGAAGCTAGATGAGCCTGCCCAGACTCCTAAGAGTAAGAAGTGATGAGCTAGATTCTAGATGCTAGAACAAGAGGCCACGAGGAACCGGGACAAGCCAGAGATGCTATAAAAGGGTACATGAAAACCCAAAAGTCAGGGCTGCGGAGATGGATCAATGGTCAAGAGCACTCGCTGTTCTTGCAATGTGGGTTCAATTTTCACCATCCACATGGTGGCTCACAACTGTTTGTAACTCCAGCTCCATGGGAGTCAATGTCCTTCTCTGGCTTTCTCAGGCACAGACATACGCATAATCAAAACCCCCATCCACACAAATAATAAGGTAAAAATTTTAAAATCTCGAAGTACATTTTTGTGATGAGAACATTATATGTAATGTGAAGAATATGTCAATAAAAGCTTAAATAGACAGATGCCGCAGTTTTTATAAGGTTCTTATGTTTTTACTGCATGTGAAACAAAACAAGGGCATTTAACTACTAGCTCATTTGTTCAAATTTGTATTGTTAACATCTGATTCTGGCTCAGTAGTGAAGGCCTCAGTGAGAACAGGAAAGATTGCCAATGAAGGGGAATGCTCTGGGAATAGGTGTGTCTTCCCGGAGAACGCTTTAATGGGCACTGGCAATAGAAACAGAAAAGGGAGAGATCCAAAAACTACTAAAAAGGTAAAACAGTAGACAGATTCAGTGATTCATGGATGTGAAATTAAGAGAAAAGGACCCAGATCTCGTTTGATGAAAGATGAAAAGCAGCACAAAAAAACAAAACAAAACAAAACAACAAAAAACAAAAAACAAAAAAACCAAAAACCTTAGGAGGAGCATGGGATTTTCATATTTGTGGATGATGTGAGATCAGACACACCTTAAACAGTTGGTGAGGGCGTAGTTGAGTTGAGCATGAGACAATCTGAACTATACCAGGTCACAGAAGTAGATGACATCAGTTAAGGAAATACACAGATGATGGAACAAAACTTGTGGAACTATGAAATGATAGTGGAGGATGAACCTGAGGGAATAGAAACTTCAGGTAAAAGCTTTATATGAACCCCGAGTGAGCACTACAATTCAATAAATGAATAAGACTTAGGTTGTCATTATAAGCAGCAGGTTCTGCAGACAGAGCTATGAAACATCAAGAAGATGTACAGATATTATTGAAACAGGGTTCTCTATGTAGCTCGGGCTATCTTGGAACTTGCTCTGTAGACCAGGCTAGATCCAGAGGGGTTGAGGACACTTGGAGAGTAACTAGAACCAACTAAGCAGGGCTCATAGGGGCTCACAAAGACAGACTATATTAGACTCAAAAATAAAATAATCAATGTCATGAAAGAAAATATGTAAGTGGACTTGGAAAGGGGCACGGTGAAGGTGAGGGAGGGAGGATGGGATTGGGAGGGAATGAGGGAGCAGGATATGGCTGGGATACAGAGTTAATAAAATGTAACTGATAAGAAAAAATAAAATAAAAAAAGAAAATATGTAAATAATTACTAATTAAATTAATAAGTAAATAATGAATGAGGATGAAATTAAGTCACTACTCAAAAATAATTTCTTCCAAAATAAGTTATTTTAAAATTTGTTTAAACTTAAAAGGAAGTGAAAATATCTTCATTACAAAAAAGAAGATACGTTTTCAGATTGATTGCATGAACTGTCACAGTCTTAGTATGCATAGCATGGACAGCTCAAAAAAAGCTGCTTGCTCTCCTGGTGTGACAGATGTAGAACTTGAAAACCTGTTCACAATTCAGATGTTTACAGGACAGCAGGTGGTCCACAATGACTGAAGCAAATTGGGTAAAGATTAAAGGTCGTGTAACCATAGCCACAAAATGTCAGTTCCCTATATCTATGGTCTGGGTTGTGCAGAAGACCAGTTCTGGCTGTGTATGACTGGATTTCCCTCATTGCATGAAGGCAATGTCTGGGAGACATAGGAGAGGATCCATTCATTCACTGTTTTGGTTCATTTTGTTTTGTTTTGTTTTGTTTTCCCAATCAGAGGAGCAGACTTATCTCTTGCCAGAAGCCAGCTTCTGACTGAAATCTGAGTATGTCTTTATTACTGCAGGATCTTGACTTGGTCTATCAGACACCATGGGTTAGTCTAGCTGGTTATCATCATATTCCAACCTGTTATCTTCATATCTACCAGTCTGAGTCAGTATGTCTATTGATTTAAACTAGTAAAGTAACCTATGCCCTACAATGTTTCAATGAGATCTTACTGAGTTTATTGACCTGAAATTTTTAAAATTTTGATGACAGTTTTCTTCTCCTTCAGAGGACAACAGGCACTTCACTTTTTAGGTATCAAGATAAAAATTAATGAACAGCCAATGGCATCTCTTAAATTAGAGTTATCTTTTCAAGAGAACAAACACATAGGATGTTCCTTGTGATTGCATTCAAAGTAATTTTCTTCTTGTTATTCAACAATTTTGAGCCGTTGTTTTTCTAGAAATACCCAACATGATGTAATTTTATTTTAATTTTTGATGAATTATTCTTTTTTTTTATTTTATTAGCCCTAGCATGTAGTATTGAGACATAAATTTCTTATGAACAGAAAATATTCTCTGCTGTGTTATTGTCAAAATAGCAGCATTGCATGGATATAACCTAGAACCCCTGCTCAGAAATAGCCCATGGTAGCTTAGCATCCAAGTGGGTTTCCCTAGTAAGGGGAACAGGGACTGTCTCTGACATGAATTCAGTGGCGGGCTCTTTGACCTCCCCCCCCTCACCAAGGAAGGAGCAGCCTTGCTAAGCCACATTGCAGTCAGTCCTGATGAGACCTGATAAGCTAGGATCAGATGGAAGGGGAGGAGGACCTCCCCTATCAGTGGACTTAGAGAGGGGCAGGGAGGAGATGATGTGGGGGGGGGAATTGGGAGGGAATGGGGGAGAGGGCTACAGCTGGGATACAAAGTAAATAAACTGTAATTAATATAAAAATAAAAATTTATTTAAAAAAAAACAACAGCATTGTAATCAAAAGCAACCATTATACTTGATTTATCAAAATGTGATTATCAGAAGTGTCTCCTCAGTTTGCCAAGCTCCATCAGTGATAGGATAGAAAGTCAGGTGACATTTAAAGTGTCATCCTTGTCAGAGCCTCTCTTAAGCAATTTCTGTACACACTGAATTGAAAGTGGAAATATGAAGCTATAGCATCAAAGGTATAGCCTGAAAATTATGTTTGGCTGATATGAGAGGGTACCTGAGGCCAAGATGACATTTAAAGCACTGGTTTTCTAGTTTGTTTTCTCACTTCTGCAATTCACTTTCTATCTTGTGACATACGAAGTTACCAGGAAATGGTATGGAAAATACAGTTCTTACTCTAAGTAGATTGTGGATAATCTAGGGGATTCTAATATGTGCTTTAAAAAAAAAATTCCAAAACTTGTAAAAGGCACTACTTTAAAATGTGATTGGCTAGCCACTGGTTATTTTCAGGCTTAAAATTAATTATATGGTGAAGTCATTCATTATTCTGCTTGCAATGAGACTCATATGAACTGTGACTATTGGAATATAAAAATTAACTTGAAGACAAGTATTTTCCATTTTATTTATCAAGCATTCACAACCAAAATAAGGCTATTTTTGATGATTACAATCAACTGCCTTCATGCCTGAGTTTAAGCTTCCTAAATCAGAAAGTGCCAGAAATTACACTTTGAACCTCCAAATCGTTTGAGTTGAACAGAAGTGTATTTTTGGATACCAAATGTGCTCTCATATCCTTCCAATTCAGCAAAATCAAACAAGCAGGAATGTCAGTATTTGGACATCCAGTCTTCATCCCTCACAAGTGACTCTGTCTTTCAGTGACCCTGTTCCACGGCTCCAGACAGAGCAGCAACTGTTCCCCAGTGTGCATTTCCATTGCACCCCCACATCTTCTCCCGTTCCCCCTCCCCTTCCAGCCACAAATGCTTCAACAGAAGTGGGGAAAATCCAAAGAGCCCCCTTTACTAACTAGAACTAAGATGAACTGTGTCAGAGTTCAGAGCTTCGTTGTTGCTTGGCATGAAATGACTGCTCTTGGTTTCTGCCAAGGCGGGTGTCAGCTGGTGCATTCTGACAGCGGCAGACAGGACTGAGATAAGCAGAAAATACAATGACAGCTGCTACACAGAACTATTCTTTCTGGCCTAGTGAATACAAAAATACATTGTGTAAATAAAGACAGACAGCTTCATTATGCAATTGTCTGTTACTGTACCAATGCAAAGGAACTTTCTGGAAAATAGCTCCAGATGCTGGAAGCTAATATGTTCTTACACATGGGATGACATGATATTAAGACAGTTACAGTAAATCTAACTTCCCAGGAGTAGAGTTGAACACACAGGTAAATAAGGTATACGGTTATACTATACTACATTTCTGAACTTCAACGTTTCTTCAAAGCCTGTCTTTCCTCCAAATCCACAATTCTTTGTTTTATCTTGTTTTGAGTGTAAAAATCTAGAGTTGTGACTGAGTTTGCATGAATTATAAAGTAAGTACCATATCACTGTGCTTAGTCTGCCATAACAAAGTGCCATAGTCTGGGTGGCATAAACAACAGAAGTTTGTTTCCTCATGGCTCTCTTGGCTGGGTATACTTCAGGAAGACCTGACACAGTTGCATTTTGGTAATGCGTTCTTGGCTTGTAGAACAGTGGATTTCTCTCTGTGTTTCAGACTCTATAGTCTATTTGCTCAACTGTTTATTTCTGTGAATTCATCTTTCAATGTTGTTCAGGCCATCATTAAACTACTGGGCCAGAGTGATCTGACTAGCTTAGCCTCCTGAATAGCTGGGACCGTTGCGGTAGTTCCACTGCACTTGGAGGACCTTACTAGAAGGACCTTAATCCTGTTGAGTCAAGATTCTACACTGAAGATCCCATGTGAATATAATTACATCCTTTGAGTTCCCACTGCAGACAAACACAGAGAATTTATGTTTCTGAACATTCTTCTGGGAAGATAGCATGATATTCCTCATGTAGCGGTGCCTTAGGTAAACTTGATTCTTGCTACAAATAAGATTATGTAATGAACTTACCTATTGAACTGCTATTCAATGCTTCTGAAGATTGTATTTTTCAATAAAATATTATCCACTGAGCATCTTCATATTTGGTAATTATTAATAGTAATTAATTCCAATTAATCACATTGGAAATTAGCAAAAGAAACAGATACTCTGTATGGTACAGAAGTTTTCAAGTATAATTCATAGCCCCTGCAACCCTACTCTTTAAGGCCAAGTCTATTTTCCTAAGTATGCAAAATTGTTGCTTGTATTTGTTTGTTTGTTTTCCTTCCATGTACTAGTTGATCTCATTTTGCTGTGATAAAACATCATGACCAAGGCAACTTCTAAAAGAATGCATTTAATTGGGCTCATGGACTCAGAGAATTAGATGGAGAAAAGCATGGTGGCTGGAACAATTGAAAGTACACAGCTTTATCTAAAAGCAGGAGATAGAAAGTACACTGGAAGGGCAGGAGTCTCTTTAAGTCTCAGAGTCTGACCCTGGTGGCACACAGCATCTAGCAAAGCCATTTCCTCTAATCCTTTCTGAATAGTTCCCGAACTGGGGATCAAGTATTCAAACATACGAGCTTATGAGGGCCTCGTTCAAACCAACACAGTGTGTTGATGTTTATTTTGACAGTGCAAAAACATTGAGATAAAACTGCTGGCACCTTAGTATATGAACTAAATGAGTGACACCAAACTTCCTGAGTGACTACATAGATAGTTTCAGTTTAGCTCTCTACTCCATTTTTTAACTGGGTCATTTGGTTTGTTGGTGTTTAATTTCTCCAGTTCTTTACATATTCTTGATATTAGCGCTCTCTCAGATGTAGGATTGGTGGAGATTCTTTCCCAGTCTGTAGGCTGGTGTTTGGTTCTGACAACAGTGTCCTTTCCTTTACAGAAGCTTTTTAGTTTCATGAGGTCCCATTTATTGATTGTTAATCTTAGAGCCTGTGCTGTTGGTGTTCTGTTCAGGAAGTTGTCTCCTGTGCCAACAAGGTCAAGGCTCTTCCCCACATTTTCTTCTAACCGATTTACTGTGTCTGGTTTTATGTTGAGGTCTTTGATCTACTTGGACTTGAGTTTTATGCAGGGTGATAAATACAGTGATTTTTCTTAAAGAAACATCTCTTGGTTTCATCAGTTCTTTGTGTTGTTATTTTTGTTTCTAAGTTACTGATTTCAGTCCTGAATTTGATTAGTTCTTACTGTCTGCTCCTCTTGGGTGTGTTTGCTTCTTTTTGTTCTAGAGGTTTTAGATATGCTTTTAAATTACTGGTGTCGCGCGCAGCCCTCGCCGATAAGGACGACGCAGCAACAACGGATTTGTCCAGCAGCAACTTTATTGTGAGGCTCTTAACAGCAGATGGAGAAGGACCCCGAACCCTGTGTGCGTTCTGCTTAAGTAGCCAGCAGGGTGACTTGTTCGTCTGTAATTGGTG
>NW_026592890.1:27310781-27427706 GCF_907164565.1 Psammomys obesus | reverse complement strand
GCAGGAAACCGGCGCCATCTTGTAATGGCGGGAGTGGCTCCCGACATACTGGTATGAAAACTCTCCAATTTCTTTATTGGCACTTAATGCTATGACTTTTCCTTTTAGTACTGCTTTCTTTGTGACCCATAAGTTTGGGTATGTTGTCCCTTCATTTTCATTGATTCTAGAAAGTCTTTAATTTCTTTCTCTATTTCTTCCCAGACTCATGGTCATCAAGTAAAGAGTTGTTAAGTTTCCATGAGTTTGTAGGTTCTTCTCTAGTTTCTATTGTTGAAATCTTGCTTTAACCCATGGTGGTTTGATAAAATACAAGGGTTTATTTCAATATTCTTGTATCTGTTGAGGCTTGTTTTGTGAGTAAGTATATGGTCAATTTTGGGGAAGGTTTCATAAAGTGTTGAGAAGAATGTATATTTCTTTGTGTTTGAATGAATGTTCTGTAGATATCTGATTGGTCCATTTGATTTATGGCACCTGTTCATTTAATTATTTTTTCTATCTTGATGACCTGTCCATTGGTGACAGTGAGGTGTTGAAGTCTCCCATTATTAATGTGTGGGTATCAATGTATGATTTAAGATTTAGCAATGTTTCTTTTTACAAATGTAGATGCCCTTGTATTTGGGGGCATAGCCATCTTAGTGGATTTTTCTTTTGATGAGTATGAAGTGTCTTTTTTCATCTCTTTTGATTAATTTTGGTTGAAAGTCTATTTTATTAGATATTAGAATGGCTACTCCAACTTGCTTCTTAGGTACATTTGCTTGAAAAACATTTTTCCAGCTCTTTACTCTGAGGTAGTGTCTATCTTTGTTGTTAAGTAGTGTTTCTTATATGCAGCAGAATTATGGCTCCAATTTATGCATTCATTTTGTTTGCCTGTGTCTTTTTATTGGGAAATTAAGCCCGTTGATGTTTATAATAATGATCATTGCTAGCTCCTGCTATTTTGATGTTGGTGTTTGTAGTGTTTTTGTGTGTTTCTCTTTTGTTCTTTTTGCTGCAGTTGGACAATTTATTTCCTATGTAAACTGGGTGTAGTTTACTTCCTTCAGCTGGAGTATTCTTCTAGTATCTTCTGTAATGCTGGGTTTGTGCTTAGATATTCTTTAAATTTGGTTTTATCATGGAATATTTTGTTTTCTCCATCTACAGTGATTGAAAGTTTTGCTGGGTATAGTAGTCTGAGCTGGTATCTGTGTATTCTTAGGGTCTGCGTGACATCTGTCCAGGCCCTTTTGGCTTTCATAGTCTTTGTTGAGAAGTCAGGTATGATTCTGATTAGTCTGCCTTTGTATGTTCCTTGAACCCTACAGAATTTCTATCTATCTATCTATCTATCTATCTATCTATCTATCTATCTATCATCTATCTATTGCTCTATACATTGAGTGTTTTGATTATTATGTGGTGTGAGGATTTTCTTTTCTGGTATAATCTATCTGATGTTCTGTAGGCCTTTTGTATGTTTATAGGCATCTCTTTCTTTAGATTGAGGAAATTTTCTACTATGATTGAAAATATTTTTTGGGTCTTGGAACTGGAAATGTTCTCTTTTTTTCTATTCCTATTATTCTTAGGTCTCATTTTTTCATAGTAGCTCAAATTTCTTGGATGTTTTATGTCAGGAAGTTTTAGATTTAATTTTTTTGACAGATGTATTAATTTCTTCAATTGTATCTTCTACACCTAAAATTCTTTCCTCCAGCTCTTGTATTCCGTTGGTGATACTTATGTCTGTAGTTCCTGTTTCCTTCCCTAAGTTTTCCATCTCCAGGATTTCTTCAGTTTGTGTTTTCTTTATTGTTTTTATTTCCATTTTCAGGTCTTGAACTGTTTTTGTTTTCATTTCCTTTACCTGTTTGTTTGTATTTTCCTGCATTTCTTTAAGTGATTTATTAATTTCTTCTTCAAAGGCCTCGTATCTGTTTGAATGTGTTTTCCTGTATTTTTTAAGGTATTTGTTTCCTCTTTAAATGCCTTGATCATCTTCAAAAAGCATAGATTTTAGGTCATTTTCTTGTGTTTCAGTTGTATTAAGGTATCCAGAGCTGCTCTGAAGGTGCCATCTTGTCCTGGCGTTTGTTGACTGTGAACTTACAGTGACCTTTGTCCATCTGTTTGTCTCTGACATTGAATCCTTGTTCCTGGTTTCCTTCTGGATTTCAGGAAGAGCACTGGGCAGAGGGCTGGATGTTCCTGAATCGGCCCTGCTCAGGATGTTGGGTGTGGTTGTGGACTGGCTGCTGGATTTTACAGAATAGCCTTCAGTTATCCTCAGGTGGCTGCATCCCTATTATCCCACAGGCAGTGAGTGGACTGGGGTGGGGCTGCCTCACCTGTATGATCCAGAGGGCCAGCAGGTCTCCTCAGAAATCCAGGAGCCTTCCTCTCACTGGGGAACTCCCAGAGTCAGCATCCCCACCACTTACTTATTCTCTGCTCTCTGAGCTCAAGGTGCCTAGAGACTGTAGGGACATATCTGAGGATCTATCTGACTTCTAAGTCAGACATTAGGTAGATTTGGCAAATTGATAAGACAATGTACCCTTTTCTTTCTTTTTTTAATTATTTTTTAAATATTAGTAACAGTTTATTAACTTTGTATCCCAGCTGTATCCAGCTCCCTCATTCCCTCCCAACCCTACCCTCCCTCTCTTATCTCTTCCCTGCCCCTTTCCAAATCCACTGATAGGGGAGAACCTCCTCCCCTTTCATCTGACCCTAGCTTATCAGGTCTCTTCAGGCCTGGCTGCAAAATCATCCTTTGTAGCCTAGCAGGGCTGCTCCTCCCTTGTGTGGCGGGTCGGGGGATGGTCAAAGAGCCAGCCATTGAGTTCATGTCAGAAATAGTCACTGTTCCCCTTACTAGGGTACCCACTTGGAGACTGAACTACCATGGGCTACATCTGAGCAGGGGTTCTAACTTATATCGATACACGATCCTTGGTTGGGGAAACAGTCTCACAAAAGACCCCTGTGCCCAGATATATTTGGTCCTGTGGAACTCCTGTTCTCTCCAGGTCATACTAACTCTCCCTTCTTTCCTATGATTCCCTGCACTCTGCTGAAGGTTTGGTTATGAGTCTTAGTATCTGCTTTGATAAACTGCTAGGTAGAGTCCTTCACAGGCCCTCAGTGGTAGGCTCCTGTCCTGTTACTTGTTTTCTCCTATATCCAATATCCATCCCATTTGTCTTTCTAAGTGAGGGTTGATCTTTCTTACCCAGGGTCTTCTTTCTTTTTTATCTTCTTTAGGTGTACAGATTTCAGTATGTTTATCCCTTTTCTAATAATTGTTTTAAAAGTTATTTTTGTAGGCAGTATTATCTATATTAAAATATATAATAAATAATGTTCTAGTATTATATCACTCCATAGTGTGTTGGTTACTTTTTTTTGAAAGAAAATATATAGCTATAGATTGATTCAATAGCTAAGGACACAAAAAACACAGCACATTAACTAAGAGAGTAAAAGCACTGCTTTAAATATGAAAATGGGTAGAAAATAGAGAAGTAGGTGTTTCTTCCTTTATACTCAAGTATTTTCAGTAAATGATCTATGAAGTTATAAAGTGTAAGGTGTTGATATTGGGCAAATACACTTAGTAAAGGTCACTGGGTCCTCCAGAGAAATGTTAGAGGTATTGGCTCCCTAACGTACTCACACTGTGAGTAATATTGATTTAGCTGCATCTGTGCAAGCAGGTGGTAGGCCTAATGACCACTTTAACAGCACATCAGGGCCCCAAGCTGACTGTGAAGGCTGATAATGTTCTTAAAGACCATCACCACCGAAATCAAGCAAGTAGAAAACTGGAAATTTTTCATTATCTCAGCCACTTGTACCACAAAGCTGAAAATGAAGGCTCATGCTTGTGATTCGTAGGACTGTTTTTCAAATCTTCTCACACTCTAAGAACATTCAGTTGTCACACGCTATAACAATTGCACTGGGATTAAGATTCAGTAGAAATACGAGTCAGTTATATTATGTGTAATCTAACATTTACAGCATAATTTCCTTATTTAAAGATCCAAGCATATTGGGAAATTAATGTAATGGACCCAGCAGCGTGAAATATTTCCAACAAACTTGGACAAGGTGACTAGAGCATATGTATCTTGTAGCAAGGGGAAAGATATTACACCGTGAGGAACAGAGGAAAGCCAAGTTAATGGGTGTTGTTGACATAGACTAAGCATGTCAAGGTCCAAGAGATCACATCCATTGGAAATTGACAGAATGCCTTGCTCTGTTCCCCCAAGTCCACCACTGGGCTAAGAGGAAATTGGCAAAGCCTTTCTCTGATCCAAGTATGAATGTTTTCAGTGACTGATTGCAACCAGCAACTTCAGCACCTCCTCAGATGCTTACAGCCAAGACTGTTCACTTAACAAAAGCCTCTTAATGAAACATGCTAACTCCCCGCTGCTGAAGGAAAATAATCAAGCTGAGGTTCTGGGTTGTTGTGTGGTGGCTGGTGCCATTCCATTGGAATATACCCAGCCCACCTGATTCCAGCTTTATCATTTTTTTTTTAAATTTTATTTTATGTGCAGTAGTGTGGAGCTGTCAGATCCCTTAGATTTGGGATATAGACAGTTGTGAGCTGCCACATGGGTGCTGGGAATTGAACCCAGGTCCTTTGGAAGAACAGACAGTACTCTTAACCACTGAGCTATCTCTCCAGCCCCAGATTACAGCTTTTCTATACCCATGTCTGTGTCTGTGTTATTTCTTCATTTTCTGCAGCCCCAGTCAGGTTCTCAGACCCAAGCCATGCAGATTCCAGAATTTTACAGTCTCTATTTTCTTGTGAGACTATTATACTTTTTTGTTTATTGGTTGTACTATATAGCATTTTATTACATACTACCTTGTAAGTCAATATCTGATTGATTTTCTGATTGTTCAAAACAGGGCCAAACAAATTATGTTACCTTCTCTACTTTCATGGCAGTGAACACAAATTTGTAATTTCCCCATTGAAAATTTTATTTGTTTGTTTTTGCATTAAAAGATATGAAAACAATCAATCTTATTAAAGTAAAAATAAACATAGGTGACACCTAAGTATACTTCATTTGAATTTTTATGGCCTTGTTTTAGTCTTGACATACGCCATTTATGAAAGTGTTCTTGATTGAATTACTTTAGTTATTTCTCTTTCTCGTTCTATTTATGTTTTGGTTCTTTCTCTGGAGCTTTCTTAGACTTAATGGACTAAGCATCTAATTTTTCATCTTATACTTTCTTTCTTTTTCTTCTGTCTGTATGTCTGCATGAGTGTATTCTCATGGTATATGTACCCGTGTGTGCATGTGTGTGTACAAATGTGTATGTGTGTGCCTCTGTGTGAGTGCAGGAGTATGCCTATTTGTGATCTGTGTGTGTGTCTGTGTGCATACACCTGTGTTCAATGGTCTATTGTGGCCAGAAGTCACTTGGTTATCTAATATCATTAAGCATCCTTCTTCAGGGAATGTCCACCTTGTTTTAGAGACTGCATCTTTGACTGGAACCTAGGCTTCACTAATTGGGCCAGTTTTCTTGACTGCCTAATGGACCCAGAGGTCTGCCATTGTTTTACAAATAGAAGTGTTTGCCACCTTACCTACTTTTACTTGTTCTACAGATGGCTGTTTCCTTTATTTTCTTAGCTTCTGGATTAGTTATCCATTTCTGATATCTTAAGCTTCAACTGGGTATTCTGTTTCTTCCATGATACTTTTACCTTGGTGTCTACTTATTTCTATTTTTTGACATGACCTTCTTACAGCATCTTGTTCTATGGCATTAGTGGAAAAAAACTATAAAGATAATTCCAAAATATACTACTTACTGAAAACAAGTTAATATATACTAAGTAGCTGGACAGAAATAGGGGAGATGCTGAAAACATGATTATGAACTAATGAAAATAAAAATACACACTTTAAAAAGCACACATCCAATGCCCCATGCCTTCAAAAAGGCCATTGCAGAAGAGGGGGAGCAAGAGAAATGGCCTGCTTCCTGTGAAATCGTGTCCTCTAAAAATGCTTGAAGCTACACCCATGAAGTCTCTTCCACATGGATACCTAAAAGTGATTCAAAACAAGATGATACCAATAGACAAGCTAACATGGAATGAGAAAACCCAGGACACCTCAACCCCAGATAGAGGAATAGTCTTTCCAGGGAAGAACACATCCCTTGGTGAATATCACGTGGTCATCCCCAAAACATAAACACTGAAGCAGCATTATTCAGAGTGAACAGGTTGAATTTATGTGTGTAGTATGGTATGTGTGTGTGTGTTTATGATGTAGTGACAACAATTAAAGCAAACAGGTCGTGAATTTGAAATATAGCCAGTTGTATATTTAAGAGGAAAGCAAAATGATAAAATTGTGTTATTCTTAAAAAAAATAAAATAATAGAGAACAGAAATGCTTCATCCATGTAAGCAGTGACAGTGGTCTGGTGTTCATGGAAGAATGGGCTTTGCTGTTTACAAAACTCATGTTTGTGTCTTGGGACCTTGTCTCTAGGTTGAAGTTTTACAATTTCATAAAAGTTCTAGGATGTTTGTTATGTCTGACTCCTTATATTGTTTAAATGTCAAAATATGGAATTTATTTTTTAGTTTCTATAAAAAAAAAGCCTAAATAAATTTTCTTCCTTTTTTTTTTTTTTTTTTTTTTTTTTTTTGAGACACTGTGATATTGAGAGAAACAGGCTGGCCTTGAACTCACAGAGATCAACCTTCTTTTGCTTCCTAAGTGCTTGCACAAAGGACTATGGCCCCACACTCTGGTTAGTTGCAAGTTTTAAGACTTACCCTCAACCTAGTCTCCATTCATTTTGGCTATTGGTTCTCAACAATGGTTCAGAATTTTACTTGCTGAGATCTGGGACAATTTTCATTAGATTTATTTCAAGCTACTTAAAGTTTTATTTTCATTTGTTTTAGTGAATGGTATTTTTATAACTCTAACTTCACTTTAAAACACATTTAGGATTGTTGTTAATTTATTAATACTGAATTTCTTAAAATTGTCTTTATACTTTTTATGTTTTATCATTTCATCTATGTATTCTTTCGAGATTCTATCACATGTGACTATGTTGTTTAATAGTGGTTTCATACTTTCGTTGTAATTTTTGCAACTTTTATTCCTTATTCTTAACCCATAGCATTGTCTAGACAAAGAACAAATTAGGACAACCTTATTTTATTGTATTCTCAAAGGAAATAATTTGTGTAGTTCAGCAATATGTGTGATATCTATACTTCTCTTCTTTTTAATATGCTTATCAGACATGGAATGTTTCTATTCCTGTTCAATGTATGATTTTTAATAATTGTTAGATTCAAATTTTATCAGCAGCTTGTGGATTGGTTTTAAATTTTCAGTTTGATTGAATATTGAAATAAATCCATATAGGTTCTAATAGAGTGTTCTTCCCTCTCTCTTCCTATATTTGCTAACATTTAATAATGTATGCTTATGAAAACAACTGGTCTGTGATTTCCTTTTCTATAGTATCTTTGTCTGATTTGGTAATCAAATTTTCTAGTCTCAAAAATGGCTAATTTTTTTTTTTTTTTTTTTTTGCTTTGTGACCTCTAAACAGTTTTGTTTGAGATTGGTTTTATGTAATCTTCAAATGTTTGGTAATGATGAATAGAAATAGTATTCTCTCTCTCTCTTTCCCTTCTTTCTTATTAAGATGGACATCTCTGTTACTGAAGTTGTTCTGGTACTTGCTTTTTTTGTCTAGATCAGTTTCAGAGTCTTTCTCTTTCTCTTTCAGTCTCCCAGGTGCTGGAATGATAGGTGTATACCATCACATCTGGCCTGGAAATTTCTTTATTAGGGGATTATTAACTGTAGTCTTCTACAAATTTAAATAGAACTATTTCTTCTTTCATGTGTTGTTGTTATTTAATTGTTTGCCCAAACATTTCCATTCCATCAATTTTGTTTTACTTGTGCCGTTTTTTTTTTATAATGTTTCCTTATTAGCTATTTAATAATGCTAACCAGGATCTATAAGTGTCTTCCCAAAGGAATCATGTTTAATATAATTTAAAACTAGTTATTTATTTACTGTGTGTGTGTGTGTGTGTGTGTGTGTGTGTGTGTGTGTGTTTGAGACATGCCCACAGACACCCGTGGAGGTCAGAAGAGGGTTTGGGATCCTCTAGACTGGTGTTACAGATGATTGTGAAGCACTGTTTGGGTGCTAGAAACTGAGCTCTGGTCCTCTGTAAGAACAGTAAATGCTCTTAATTGTAAGCTTTCCTCCCAGTTCTCTTATTCCGTTGGAATTTTTTATATTGATTCTTTGTGAGTTTCACATCATGCACCCCAATCCCACTCATCTGCCCATCTCTTCATATCTACCCTCTGCCCTTCTACAGTTTTGGGTCTGAAGGACCAAGCCCTTTCATCTGTTTGCTCAGTTTACAGATGAGGTAAATGTTGGGGGGGCAACTCAAAGTCCTGGACCGAAGCCTGGGTGGTAGCTGAGTTGGTCAGACCACCGACTCTCTGGGACCCACACTACCACAGAGCGCTCTTCAGCACTGCCCCAGTGCTTCAGCTGGCAGGGAGCAGGGTCAGCTCTCCCACTCTCATATTCTTTGGACCACTCACCCCCACTCTGGCGAGCACAACCAAGTCTACTGTGTTCTCTAGCCCAGGTACAGGGCCAGCCCTCCCACTCTCACATCCTGGGGCTGGCTCACTCATGCTTTCACGGTCAAGGCCAACTCTCCTGTGCTGCCCAGACAAGGTGCAGGACCTGCTCTACTAAGTGCTGCAGCTGATGAGGGGCCAGGACAGCTCTCCGGCTGGCTGGCTCTCCTGATCCTGGGGTTAGCTCTCCTGATTGCCATAGGTGGCTAGGGACAAAAGGGCAGAGGGAATCACTCACATAACAAAAACACCTCATGGCAGATGCATGGCTGGGCTAGTTCTCCTATGCTAATGACTTCAGACTTAGGGGTCCTCCCATCCCCTCCTCCAGCACCACGCCCAGCTCTTCTGTGCTGCCCAGGAGAAGTGTAGGGACCACTCTCCTAAGTACTGGAGATACTGAGATGTGGGGCCTGCTCTCGAGAATGCCACAACCAGTGAGATGTAGGGCCAGCTCTGACTTTGGATATCTTTGTGTCCCCAGGCGGCTGCCCAGACCAGGAATATCTGGATAATTTTTAGTGGAAGTATTTACCACAGACATCCACACAGATCCCTGCTGCTGCACGGTCATGGGCCCAGACATGGCCCTCAGTGGCAGAACAGGCCGAAGACTTCACCATAGCCTCAGACGATGGGGTAGGCTGCTCACAACAGGCTACTCCTCTCCACCCTCACTCTCCAGTTCCACTTCTCTTCTTAATGTTTTTCTCTTTCTCTCCCAGATGTCCATCACATACTGGCACACTGTAGTGGCTCCTGCTGTGGGTGGCCTCATGGCTGACCGGCTTCTGGGTGTCTTCCTCTGCTTGAGATTCATGGTGAGGCTATGGGTGGGACTCTTTGTGTCTACAGCCTGCCCAGTTTCCCTGTGGCAGTGGGCTGCTCTCTGCCTATTCTCTGCTCATCCATGGAGGCAGACAGGTCTCTGGGCACCCTTCCTCACCTGTGCCCTGTGGCATGATGGTGGGCAAGTTGTCCACTGGAATTCTATTGTGACTTATGCTAATGGCATGCTCTTTCTCAGTCTTTCTCTTATTGTATACCTTTTATTGTTTAATCCATAGAGCCCTGCTGTATTAATTGCTTCTTTGTGTGTTCAGAGATAGATTGTGTGAAGTCTTTCTTTGTGTGTGCATGTGTGTGGAGGTGAACATAGACATGTGTGCACATTGTGTGTGGAGACCAGAGATTAGTATTGGGAGCCTTATTCAATTGCTTTCCACTTTAGTTTCATAGAATTCATTCCTGTGTGTGTGTGTGCTTGTGTGTGTGTGTGTGTGTGTGTGTGCATGATGCAGCCAAAGTGTATGCTCTGGTAGAGCAACAAGCTCTTCTAACCATCTTAATGTTTGGTCTCTGATCGAACCTGGATCTCTCCAATTGAGTAGTCCGACCTACAATAAGCTCTGGAAATTTTCCTATCTCTGTTTCTCCTTGGCCAGGTTTATAGAAATGTGCCGACATGCCAGGCTTTTATACTTGTGTTTGGGATCTGAACTCGGGTACCTATGCTTGGGTGGTACCGCTTCATGATTTTTTAAATAAAATTTCAAGGTAGAGAAATAGATGTTTAACATTTAGCACTTATTCTCATTCAGTATGTGTTGAAGCCTGTGTGCTTTCATCTAAGCAAAGCTTCATCTACATGATTTTCATGCTAAGTCAATTTTATAAACACTTGGCTCAAAATAATTTATGTATTTTGTAATTTATCCCTTTCCTCAATTATTCAGGCACTTTATCATTTGAAAGCATTTCTAATTATTTTCTGTGTTATTTATTTCCAGCTTAATTTTCCTGTTAAAATTGCTGAAGCCAGAAGGTTTTCATTCAGAAACCAACCTCAAAGTTGAGTTCATCACACACACACCACACCACATCACATCACATACACCCCTAGACAAACACACACACATGCACAAACACATATATGCATACACATACACACATGCACACACACATACACCCACATACACACATGCTCACAAACGGACACTCATACAAACACACATGCATACACGCAGAACACAGACACAAAGACCCATACACACACACACACACACACACACACACACACACACACACACATTCTTCCCTTCTCCTCTGAAACTAAATTAACTAACCTGATACCAAAGGATTGAGGCAAAAATAATACAAATAACTGTTTTAAGAAGTTCAGCATTTAACTAGGACTGCGGAGAAAGCCCAGTGGTTAAGAGTGCGTGTTGCTCTTCCAGAGGACCAAGGTCCATTGCCTACAGCAGAAGCTCACAACTGCCTACAGCTCAAGCTCCAGGAAAACTGATGCCCTCCTCTGACCTTCAAGGCAGCTCCAAACACACACATGCACACGTACATATAATTAAAATATAAATTAAAAGTTTTTAACTGTATTATAACATTTTATATTTTTACCACTATGTTAAAATTTAAAATATGCCACGATCTTTTTTTTTTTTTTTTTCAGGCCATGTCTACCTTACTGAATAGTGAAGCTACTTAAATGATCCTCATGTTATTGGAATCTGCTTTTAACTGACATTTTTTAATGTTTAGAAAAATGTAAGGGTGCTATATAGAAAATGCACTGGGGTCCCTTTAGTGGACACTTTTAGTCTGTTTAACTTATTGAGCTACTAGACGGTAGATCAATTTCTGCTGAGATGAAAGCCTTCAGGTTTAAAGGCCTATGATTCCATCCACTTCTCAACATTCTCAGAGTCTCAGGTAATTATAAGTGAGGTGATCTAATTATTTGGTTCTGGGCATGAGTAGTGCTTGCACAGCACTCAATCTTTCAGGAATGTTTCCTATAAAAACCATATTGTGTGCTCTCTTTCACAAATAAAAACCATAAACCCTTCATTTTACAAAAAAAGAAAAAGAAATAATGAATCTTTGGTAATGGTAAAAACTACAAAGCCTTATATTGTTCTTGGTCTGTTAATAACCTCAGGGCTGGGAGAGGAGCCTGGGTAGTCCTTAATTTTCTCCTAGGGAGTATCAGTGGGAAAAGAAGCCAATCTTAAAGGTCTTTTGCAAGGATGACTTTCAACATTGTGTGTTTGTGGGATTTCTGAGTGTGCAAACAAGTGGTTTTCTGGATTTGTATCTGTTTCTTGGGATCTTTCCATCTCTTTGTTTGTATTGCATTATTGTGATGTCTTAGTTTTTATTTTATCATTTTATTAAAAAAAATAAAACCATGATAGTTTTACTGGCTTATCCTTTCTTACAAATCAGAAGCAAACAAAGGCAGGATAGAGGATTAATTCCTTCTTAACTTGAGTTAACATAAAAATTGAAACCTCTGTTAGATATAGGGTTGTTGAAGATCCTTTCCCAGTCTGTAGGCTCTCATTTTGTTCTGACAACAGTGTTCTTTGCTTTACAGAAACTTTTCAGTTTCATGAGGTCCCATTTATTGATTGTTGCTCTTAGAGCCTGTGCTGTTGGTGTTCTGTTCAGGAAGTTGTCTCCTGTGCCAATGAGTTCTAGGCTCTTCCCCACTTTTTCTTCTAACCGATTTAGTCTGTCTGGTATTATGTTGAGGTCTTTGATCTACTTGGACTTTCGTTTTGTGCAGGATGATAAACAAGGATCTATTTGCATTTTTCTGCAAATAGATGCATTTTTCTAAATCCAGTTAGACCAGCACCATTTGTTGAAGATGCTATCTCTTTTCCATTGTATGGTTTTGGCTTCTTTGTGAAAAACCAAGTATCTGTAGGTGTGTGGATTTATTTCTGGGTCTTCTATTCAGTTCCACGAATCCACCATTCTGTTTCTTCTATTCCAATACAATGAAGTTCTTATTACTATTGCTCTGTAGTACAGTTTGAGGTCAGTGATGGAGATACCTCCAGACGATCTGTTGTTGTACAGGATTGTTTTGGCAATTCTGTTTTTGTTGTTGTTGTTGTTTTGTTTTTCCATATGAAGTTGAGAATCATTCTTTCAAGTTCTGTAAAGAATTTTGTTCATATTTTGATGGGAATTGCATTGAATCTATAGATTGCTTTTGGCAGAATATATAAAGAACTAAAGAAGTTAAAAAGAAACAAATCAAGTAATCCAATTAAAATATGGGGTACAGAGCAAAACAAAGAATTCTCTGTAGAGGAATATAGAATTGCAGAGAAACACTTAAAGAAATGCTCAGCGCCCTTAGTTCTCAGAGAGATGCAAATCAAAACGACCCTGAGATTTTACTTTACACCCATCGGAAGGGCTAAGATCAAAAACTCAAGTAACAATACATGCTGGAGAGGATGTGGAAAAAGGGGAACCCTCCTCCATTGCTGGTAAGAATGTAAATTTGTACAACCACTTTGGAAATCAATCTGGTGCTTTCTCAGACAATTAGGAATAGTGCTTCCTCAAGATCCAGCAATACCACTCCTAGGCATATATCCAAAAGATGCTCAAGTACACAACAATGACATTTGCTCAACCATGTTCATAGCAGCTTTATTTGTAATAGCCAAAACCTGGAAATAACCCATATGTCCCTCAGTTGAAGAATGGATACAGAAATTTTGGTACATTCACACAATGGAATACTACTCAGCAATTAAAAACAAAGAAACCATGAAATTTGCAGGCAAATGTGGGATCTAAAAAAGATCATCCTGAGTGAGGTATCCCAGAAGCAGAAAGACACACATGGCATATACTCACTTATAAGTGAATACTAGACCTATAATATAGGATAAACATACTAAAATCTGTACATCGAAAGTAGATAAGTAAGAAGGAGGCACTGGATAAAGTGATCAGTCCTCATTCAGAAAGACAAACAGGATGGACATTGGAAGAAGGAAAAAACAAGAAACAGGACAAGAGCCTACCACAGAGGGCCTCTGAAAGACTCTACCCAGCAGTGTATCAAAGCAGATGCTGAGACTCAACCAAATTTTGGGCAGAGTGCAGGGAATCCTATGAAAGAAGAGGGAGATAGTGGCACCTGGAGAGGACAGGAACTCCACCAGGAGAGCAACAGAACCAAAATATCTGGGCTTAAGGGTCTTTTCTGAGACTGATACTCCAACCAAGGACCATTCATGGATATTACCTAGAACCCTTGGCTCAGTTTTAGTCCATGGCAGCTCAGTATCCAAGTGGGTGCCCTAGTAAGGGAGCAGGGACTGCCTCTGACATGAACTCAGTTTCTGGCTCTTTGACCATCCTGCCCCTCCCTCTGAGGGTGGAGCCACCTAACCACGCCTCAGAGGAGGACAATGCAGCCAGTCCTGATGAGACCTGATAAGCTAGGATCAGATAGAAGGAGAGGAGGACCTCTCCTATCAGTGGACTTGGAGAAGGGAATGGGAGGAGGTGAGGGAAGGGGTAGGTTTGGGAAGGAATGAGGGAGGGGGCTACAGCTGGGATACAAAGTGAATAATCTGTAATTAATATCAAAAATATATATTTAATTTAAAAAATTCATACCATAATATTTAGGAATATATGTTTCATAAGAATGCTTTTGTAGAGGTATATGCTGTGCACTGAACATACCCCTGTACGTCACACAGAACCATGCACAATGAATACACAATGGAAATTCAAACCATAAAAAGAACATATAAGTTCTCAAATCCAAGAGGCCTATGGTATACATACATTGATAACTTGTTAAAAATTCCCATTTTTATATTATCCTTAATTTCTTCCATGAGGAAACTGCAAATAGTTTTATGAGATAGAAACATAAAAACTATGCTCATATCTTAAATACCGGGAAATTTTTGTAAAGAGTGAAAAGTCATAAGTAAATTCACTTATGTGCCAGAGAAGAGCAGTTACCCAGAGTAGAAGTACTCCTTAAGTTATAAGGAAATCTAGACAGGCAACCTGTCAATTCATCATGAAATGATGTTGAAAATGGAAAGGGCATTATTGGTAAAATTAATTATAAGGCTTATTACATGTTCTAAAAAATTACAATTGTTTCAAGTTTTAAAATGAGGTAGAGTTATATATTACTAGTATTAATTGTAGAAAAAGCAAAAATTGGTTCAAATTCTAATATTCAATATACAGTGTTGAAATATTATGCATTATGGGTTAGTCTCGAAAAAACTAAACAAGGGTGGTGGTCCCAATTTACTTTACAGCATTCCACCTGGCACTCACGCGTAAGGAAGAGAGGAGGAAGGGACAATGTCACTCCCTTAGCAGATGAAGTTGGCACTACAGACTTAATCAGGTTTGCAAGGTCAATTTGGTAGCTTCAAGAAGAAAAACTAAAAAGTTCAGAATATGATTAACAAAGATACGGAATATTTAAAATAAACACCTCGGGTTTTTATTTTTTTACATGTGTATGTACTGCTGTTTGTTCACTGTTTTAGGCTTTCTGGTGTTTTGGATGATCTTGAACATGGGCC
Source organism: Psammomys obesus (assembly GCF_907164565.1). NCBI lineage: Eukaryota > Metazoa > Chordata > Mammalia > Rodentia > Muridae > Psammomys > Psammomys obesus. The sequence continues at coordinate 27,412,615 of NW_026592890.1, read as the reverse complement.
AGAGATGATTCTTCTGTCTCCACATAGTCAAAGATGCCATGGGTCATGTGTTCTTCAGTCTTCTCCGGATACCCTATTTAGAGTGTGTGCTAGCTTTAAGCATTCTACTGGTCTTTTCACTTCCAAACGTCAACATTCACATTTAACTGTTGACACAAATTTTACACCGCTTTAAACAAAGATTTAAATTTAATTTTTTTTAAAAGTTGTGTTTGAGATTTACAAAACTATTAATTTTTGAGAATTACTGCCACTGTGTTTGGATCATATTCATAACCTTTACCCGACTCTTCTTGGACGCACCGATATTCCCCACTCACCAAACTTTGGGTCTTTTTTTGAAATGTATCACAATACATTTGTGCTGTCACAACATTCTTACCTATGCGGTCTTCCTCTGCAGTGTGACCAAGTCACCTGTGACCACACTCTTAGAGAAAACTGTTCCACCCTCTCCCAGCAATTAAAAATTGATAATAGTACCATAGCTAGAGATGATATTTTGTGCCTAACTCCCATGCCCATTCTGGGATTTGGTCTTTCTTTGACTTGCATAGGATTTGTGCATCGCTTCGTTGCCTCTGTGAGTTTATATGTGCAAGTTCTGAGCTGTGTCCGCAGGAGACTGATTCCTTGTAGTCATTTACTGCCTACTACCTCTTTGCCCTTTGCCCTATTCTGCAATGACCCTTATAAATAGGAAGGCATAATAGACATAACTTCTAGCTCCTCTTTGTCTTTGGGTTCTTTACCCTGGAACTGGTTGGCTCTTGCCTTGCCCATTCTTTGCACAGCTCTGTATATATACACAATATACCCAGATCTGGATATTGTCTGATCACTGATAGGCAGGTGAAACTTACTCTAGGCCTCACAGCTTGTCTACAGAGTATTAGGTAATCAGCATCCACCTGGAGCTGTTTTGATTCACTCATTGGGACACAAGAAAGCATATATAAATAATATGTACATGATATATCCATGATATATGTCATATATATATTACTTACTGCAAATAGAAGTTTCTTAAATATGGGTGGAGAGATGTGTTGACTACATGGGTACAACAATAACAATAACTCATTATTAGTTGATTAATACTATGTCAATTTAGCAGAATAATAGCAGTAGATTCTCCCTTAGCGTCCATCTTCTCATAGGTTCTCGGGTTTGTGATAATGGCAGGTATGAGCACAGAGTTGTGGAGTGCATCTTAAATTTACCCAGAAAGGAGTTTGTTACTCTCATGATATTCATGCCACTATTGTACCAGTGGGTAGCTTACAAGGTACATATCTATTGATTTCTCTTTTCTGATAGCATGCATAGCAGCTTTTAACACAATTAAAGCTATTTGGCTGTTACAAATACAAAAAATTTTTGGAATACACTCTCAACACAAACAAGACTGTTTTTTTGGATCTCATACAGACTTTAATAACAAAGTCTTTGTTTCACCATGTTGAAGTGTTTACTATGTCCTTGGCTTTCTAGGCAAATAGTTTTCCACTTTCATCAAAGCCATTCATCTTACACTCATCTTTATCAGATGGGAGCTGCTTTTAAATTTACAAAAAGATTTACTCTGTTAGGTGAGGTTGCTGGAAGAAAATCATGTCCTACTCAAAAGATTATTTTCTTGTTGCTTTTAGAAGCATACTTCACGATTAAAAGTAAATTGTTAATACGATGACAAAAAATTAACTATTTCAGAATATGCTCAAATAGTAATACGAAATGTGTAGCGATTTTTCCTTTCTTTCTCTATTCATGTATAATTTTACTATAATAAAGATGTTTGAGAATTTTCAAAAGCAATCATTTTTTTTTCTGTAAATAATGTAAAAGAATTATAAGTATGATTACAAACTGACAGAATGCCAAGTCGATGGCACGGTCCCATCTCATGGCACCTGCAGCCACAAGTACTGGCAGTGTATGCCAAGCCTGAAAATAGTCAGTTTTTGCTTCCCAAGGTTTTGCTTTCTTGTTTTGAATGTAAGTTGCTCAGAGCTATTGAATGGATATCTTTTACAGAAAAGGATGGTACTGCAGATGAGGCCTTGCTTGTGGGTTTTTCTGTAGAGCGGGAAGCGCCTTTCCTGTTTCCTGCTTCTCTCAAGGCTGCAAGGAGCCATTGTTTTCTCCTGACACCAAAACTCTGAAGGTCTGCCCTCCCTCGTCACCTCCTGTGTGCTTCAGGGGAAGGGAGGGATCATGCCTTTTCACTGCGTCACTGCACATCCGACAGATGGTGGCCCAAGCAGCAGCAGCAAAAGCTGTGTTAGAGTCCGCTTACCTTAGTGAGGAAGACCCTCCCGGTGCTGGCTTTGTGGTTTGAACACCGCCAAGCCCGTGTCCGATTCTTGCAAGTTACTACAGAAGTTCTTAAAAACTTCAACCAATTATGCTTGCCAAAACCTAGAAATGTCCTTTCGAAGTTACGTCTTCTTCAGTAAGAACAGCTCAGAATGTTACCTCTTCATCTAAAAACTACACCATGTTTGATGTATTTACTGTGTTTCATCAATTCAACAAAGAAAAATTTTACTCTGATGAGATTCCCCATCACCTCCGCTCCTGTCAAAGGATTTGTTTCCTTCTATAGACAAAAGATTTTGTTCTGTAATATTTATCTGAACATGACAAAGCATTTTCATTTTTGCATCTTTTTCTACTAGGCTAGCAAACATTTTTATTTTTTTCCAGGCATTCACTGGACTCATAATATAGTAGATGCTATGCAAAATAATGAGAATATAAAAATGAAGTCTCACCTTCTGGCAAAACCAATGAATGCTTAATGTGCTTATACATGCAGACATTTAAAAACCCCAGTATACCTATATTAAGTATTAGTGGCATATTTTTCAATACATGAAGTAAATGTAAGTGCATTTCAAAAGACAGAGGAGAGATGATGCAGTTTAACAGGCTTCTAGGTGATAATTGTGACTGAACAATGATGTGAATAATAATTCATATAACAGGGCACAGAAAATGGCTACAACTAAGGTCAGGGTGATATAAGCAGAGATGGCACTACTAATGAGTACTGTTCATCCCTCTAACCCATGTGTTGAAATCTAACTCCCACAACAGCAGATATCTGGAGATGGAATTTTTTTTCCTCCAGGTTAAACAAAGGTCATCAAGGTAGTCAGTAATTCAACAGGATTGATAGTCTTACAAAAGGCTAGATTTAGATACATATTGGCACACAGGGAGAGTGTCAGGTGACCATGACGACAGAGATCAACATGATACTCCTTCCTCCCAAACGTTAGGAGGCATTATGTCCAGTCAAACTGGGGCCTTCCTCATAGTTGTCTGAAGGCACTAAACCTGCCCACATCCCAAGCTCAGAATTTTAGCCTCCAACACGGTAAAATAATAGAATTCTGTTGTTTAAAACACATAGATTAGGTCTCTTCCTTACCAGTGCTAACAATTGACAGAGACAGGTAAAGTGTTGAAGTGGACAGGACATCTGAGTTCTCTTGTAGCACGGATGGGTGAGTGCTTGGATTTGAGGAAACGCACACACACAGCAGTAGTTTCCAGAAAGAGGGTCTTAAGTATTGGGTTTTCCAGTAAATAATGAGAAACCAATAAGGAATCTTAACAAAACATTATTGACATGGGTTTCTTTTAAAAAGAGCAACTAGGAAGCAAATTGAACGTTGTTTGGGGAAGAAAGATTAAGAAAAGGAAATCCTATAGGCTGGAGACTCTGATACCTACACCAATCTGAGAATATGTCTTTGCCCTCCCATACCTACCAAAACCAAACAATGAGGAAAATATTGTAAGAGTCTTAGAAACATTTAGTATTTCTCTCCTCCAGATGTTAGTCAGCACACTCTGTGAAAATACATACAGAACAGGAAGCTTTTTGACTTCTGAGGACCAGACTCTGTATAAAAAGGCACAGTTCCTAATCACAGGCTCTCTTACTAATGGACAAATTCCCAAAGGGCTAAGTGCTGTCTTTCTTCAGCTCCTTATTAAGTAGCCTGCAGTGTAGATAATCATGTTCACTGCACCTGACACACAGCCTACTCAAACCATCCTGGAGAAAATCACAGGTTGAAATGCCAAAGTCTCAGATGTGAAAATTACAAAGCCGAGAGATCAGTAAAGCAGTTGGCCTGTTCAGTTCTAACTTGATATTTGACAATATTATAAAGAAGCATAACTGAAAAGAAAAACAAGTTTAAAAATACATTTCTGGGCACTTGGCGAATTATCTCTTCTAGCATAGCTGTTTTAAAATGCCTCTTTGTGGTCTGTGTTTTCACTTTTTCTTGGTATAATCTTAGTATATACGTCAGTGTATGACTTTTCTTCTGTCTGTGAGGTCTCTGAACATCAGTGATTAGCCTTACTATGACTAATTTCACTTACTTCAATCTTTTTTCTTTTTTCTTCAAACATATGTAAGTAAAGTATGTAAAATATAACTATCATTTTATGTACTTATATATGTATAATATATATGTGTATTTCTGTATAATCATTTTTAAGAATTGACCAGAAGCCAACTACCACCTCAGCCTATAAGTGGCTTCTCTAACTGGAAACAGACAGGTCTAGATTACCCAGTAAGTAGTGGAATGTTAAAACCCCCATAGGCATTCTATAAAAAGATACATTAGACAAAGTTAAAATCAACATAATAATCATCAGGCTAAATTGTAAATTTAGTATATTATTTTTTCAAAATACTTTCATAAGTGAAATAGAAATGTTAGGAAGTAATCTCTAATAGGGGTGTAGAAAAAAAATCAAAGATTTCCATTATTTACCGAGTCTTTACCCTGTACTAGCAATTTTCTCAAATATTATACAGTTTGCATTATCTAAGTTTCACAATGACATATGTAGAATTATGAAAGTTATCTTTATTTCAGTAGGATAAATGAATAGCTTTGAAAAGATTTTAAAATGTAATGTTTGGTTAATGGTGAGACTGTCTTTTCATAGAAAAGTAACACAAAAAATAATGTCAAATACTCATAGGAACTGGTGTGTGTTCTGTTCATATGCCATGTTTTACTTGTTATATTTGCTTGTGTGCATTTAAGGATTCTCAGTGCATGTGTTGTGTGGTACATATGTTTGTGAAGAAAATCTACATGGGTATATATGAGACTTAGAGGCGGTAGGGGAAAACTCATTTATTCTTAAGAAGGCTATGGGGTCTTCCCAGAGACTCACACTCCAACCAAGTACCATGCATGGAGATAACCTAGAACCCCTGCACAGATGTAGCCCATGGCAGTTTAGTGTCCAAGTGAGTTCCATAGTAATGGGAAGAGGGACTGCCTCTGACATAATCTGATTGGCCTGCTCTTGATCACTTCCCCCCGAGGGGGGAGCAGCCTTACCAGGCCACAGAAGATGACAATGCAGCCACTCCTGATGAGATCTGATAGACTAAGATCAGAAGGAAGGAGAGGAGGACCTCCCCTATCAGTGGACTTGGGGAGGGGCATGTGTGAAGAAGGGGGTGGGAGGGTGAGATCGGGAGGGGAGGAGGGAGGGGCTTATGGGGGGATACAAAGTGAATAAAGTGTAATTAATAAAAATAAAAATAAATAAAAAAGAAAATAATGAACTGTAAAAAAATATTTATCCATTAAAAAAAAAAAAAGAAGTCTGTCTTGATATATCCCATCCCTGTAGTGGGTGATATGATTCATACTCTATTTGAGAAAAGCTGTTGATTTCTACTAAGTCCTCTGTGATCAATTATCACCAAAAGAATAAAATTACTTATAGTCATAAGTTTACATACGACCTGAAACTGTACACAAGTTTACAATACATGTGACTCTATTCTTCAACAACCTATTAAGAAACTCTCTCAAAAACTGAGCAAGAATGACCACATCAATGTGAAGCCCGCTTAGGAGCACACTACAGACCTATAGAACACCTTCTGCTATGGACCAGCATGTGTATGTGGACTCTGAAATGTATACATTTTCTTGGCAACTTTTTCTCCCTGAGATTGAAGGATCCAAAGGAAACAAGACCACACAACTTAAAGGAGATCCTGTTTCTGATGTGTTTGTGGTTTCTGAACTGTATAGACTCCCTAGTGAGGGAATGAAGCATACTTCATAGCTAACATCTCTACGGTTCTGAAGGGTATTTTCCTTTAGGGAACCTTTTAGGGGGTTCTGAAAATCACAGTAACACTTGCACTAAGATTTTTTTTTCTTTTCTGTCCTTTCTTTTTCTTTTTTGCCTTTATCAAGATGGAAAATTTTGTGTGTCAGGATTCAACTCTTATAAGCAAATGCAAAATATTGTACTTCAAAATAAAGGATTAGAAATAATGTATTTCAATCTTTAGACTCTATGACCTTGAGGCCTGCTAGCCTGTTGGCAGCTGTCTTCAGGAGTGATGCTGTTGAACTCAGCCTTGCCTTTCCAAGAACTCTTAGCAGTAATAAGGTCCTTCCATGAGGAAGGAATTCCGTCGTTTAAATACTTTTGTTTTCAGTTCCCCTCACACCTGCTATTGGTTCCAGGGAGGAGGTTTGAAATCACAGAGAGACCCGGTAGGCAACTTCTTAGCTCAGCAGTGCAAAACCCAGCAATGTTTGTTTGTTTTACAACAACAGAAAATGGTCACTTCCTCTCTGGAGGGAAGTGATAAGCACTACTGAAGGCCTTTGCTGGGCCCTTAGTGAAATTAATCTTACTATCTCAAGTCACAGAAAGCGCCCATAGTCTTCATTGTTCACACAAGAGTCCACACCCCATTTCCTCCATTGCAGCCCTTCTTTTTCTTTTGCAAAATCCCTTTCCTTTCCTTTGGGCTTTAGCAGACTGGCTGAGGGTGAAGATACAAGAGCAATGCACACACACACACACACACACACACACACACACACACGAGGGGGGGGAGGGAGAGAGAGAGACTATATCTCTCTTGCACCAACACTAAATACAAACTTTTTTTCTAATAATAAGTTTCAGTTGGCAAAGATTCAAAATGGACAGACAATTTTAAAAGAAACGCCCACCTCAATTCCTCCTTCCCATGCCCTTAACGTGAGAATGTCCTTGAGTCCGCTGCTAGAAAAGATAATTTCAATCCTATGGAAATATTGACTCCAGGTGTTTCCTTGTTTGTGGCAATGACTGTTATGTGTAACATTCCGGCTCACTTTGCATTAGAGTGACAGTTCAGCTTCCTGACCCATGTAAATAAGAAAATTAGTTTATAGTGCCAATTCTTCGTACATATTGCTAACTTTCAGACTCTTTCTGGTTGTGGACTGGACAGTAAGCTGTGATTGTTTCTGTGACAATGCATCTGGGTTTTTTTTTTTGTTGTTGTTGTTTTTGTTTTTCATTACATCAAGCTCCCAAAAATAAACCTTAGAAGATAAGTAAATGGGAGGCATTTACCCAATGGGGACTGTAGCTATAACAGCCTTCATAATACAATAGAAAAAAGAGAATGGTCTACGAATAGAACCCCTGACTGGACCATTTTGTGAGTTCATGTGTGACATGCATTGCACTAAGAGAATACAAAACCTGGATGAGGGAACTGTAAGCCTGATTCTAACAGCATTTTAAACAAGAAAAAAAGCCAGTTTTGAGTTACTTTAAATCCGTTGAACTAGCATTTTCCCAGAAACTCTAGCCAGTATTCATTCATGGAGATAACATTGTTAGTATTAGATTTTATTAAGTATGCACAAGAAACTGTAGACACATCTGTGCAGTACTGAGAGCTTTAGGGTATTTTAAGCATGACTGTTTATGGGGAGAAATGATGGAAATATAAAATGCTAATTGGGCCTCAAAAAATAAAAATGTGGAATATCTTACCTATTGGCCTTAATGCTAGTTTGGGGATATGTTTTGGATCTATTGCATTATGTAAACTTTTGTATTAAAACTAATTTTATTCATTCAATTTTTAAAATATTGGCTTGCAAAGCTGTTAAAAGTCGAAGCAGCTATAACTTCTTCTCTTAAGACAGTGTAACTTTGAGTAATTCAGTTTGGGTTTTTTTTTATGTTTGTTTGTTTGTTTTTTTTTTTTTTTTTTTCACATCAACGGCCACCGTAAGGCTATCTTTAGGGAAAGAGAATTTACCTAAATCTTTCTTTTCTCCAAAAAAATATACAACTTTAAATTTCTTACTGAATGTTTAATATTGCACTTTTCCCCAAAAAGTATGAATAAGGCATTTGTAGTGAAATAGTTCTAAATAATTTCTGCACTTGTATGTGTTTACACACTCCATTAACATGTGTCTACATTTGCAGTAAGACTAATAATTGTTCTCTGAATTTTGACACAAATGTTCCGCTAAAAATACTGTGTCGTATTATTACTAATTCACCTGCTATCTACCAGAGACCCACTCTGTCTTTAGATCCACATGTATTCTTTTGAATCTAAGGTTTTGTATTACCTCTGTCGAGAGCACTCTGATTGGCCCTGAAAATCACAGCGCAGTCTAGATATCCATCAGTTAGTTAAGAGCATCTCTTGATAGCTTTATGCTAGGCTCTCAGAGAATACTTGGAAACAGCAGAATGAGGATCTCAGTGTTCATTAGTGATTTTGTAGCTGAACAAACAAAATCACTTGCAGAGAACATAAGTGGCACAAGACATGATGGAAACAGTTCAGAGTTCATATTAAAACAGTAATCTTTCTTCTCTTGAAAAATGGCAATATGGGTAGACAGGTATGTGTCAGTGTAATGTCAGCCACTGGCTGAAGCTGAAGCTGTACAGCAACTACACACAGCAGAGGGCGTGAAACTCTTAACGTGTTATTCTACTTTTTTTGGCTTGTTTGATGAGTTGTGATGATTTGCAAACTGTCCAAGTGATGAAAATACAGGAAGAATTTAGGCAGAAGCTCCTTTTCATTTGAAACTGAACATTTTAGGTTTCTTTTTAGAAGAGAGAAATTAGAATTTTGGACCTATTTAATAATTTCAAAGGAAATAATCCTACATTTTATTTATTTTTTGTCAATCTTCAATACAGGAAGCCAGCCAAGCAGCCTGTTTCTTTCACAAGTGATAAGACCCAGATTTGAGGAGATGGATAGGTTTGCCTAAGACCATTCAGATGTTTCTGAGTGGGCTAGCTACTATCTTACCTAAACTGAACATTCTATTTACAAAGCATTAGCGAGACACAGCTCTAGAATGTCTTTGACCAGACATGGCCAAGACGTTTATATTGACATGGAAATTGTAGTCAAAATACTAGAGCTTGGGGCAGGAAGGATGACTCAACCATTAAGAGCACTTGAAGTTTTTGCAGAGGACCTAGGATTGGTTCCCAGGGTCTATACAGCAGCTCCCAATTGTCTGCAACTCCAGTTCAGGGTGGTTCAGTGCCTTCTGTTCTCCACAGGCACCAGGCAAGCACACGGTACACAGTCACGATACACGGCAGGCAAAATATTCATCAAGCAAACATAAATACTTTTAAATAATAGGACAGGTTGGCCTCTATCCACCGAGATCTGCCCACCTTTGCCTCCTGTGTGCTGGGATTAAAAGCATGTGTCATTACAATCTTAGGGTATTGTTTTAATTTTCTTATTATATTGTTCAGTATTTTTTTTGTTACTTAGGTTTTCTATGTATGTGAATGAGAAAGTCATTTTAAGTCACCATAATGTCACTGGTATATATTAGCTCTTACATTCTGCATGTGGCTTTTCTGTTAGGAATCTAGTTTACTCTACACACCAAAGACCTCTTTTATAATCATTAATACAGCACACTAACTTTTTATTATTTATAATTCTTAAAAAAACATCTACTCCAGTTAGACTCAGATTCTCTCTGTCTTCCCTAAATGGCTGTGTCCCATGTGTGTGAAGACCTGAAAATGAAATCAGGACTGCCCTTTGTGTTATAAGAAAGGCTAGAGACAGAGCAACCTAGACGGTGAAAGGGCCAGATGGCTACCTTACCTGGGTTCTCTGCTGCCCCACTTCTGTATTTGTTCTTTTTGTAGCATTCCCTCTCCAAAGAACTCTGAGGAATCTATGAGAATCACAAACAATAAGGGGCAGCTTTTCTGCTACCAAAGACATACACACAAACACATGTATGTACATACTAAATCACATACAAACATGTTAAACAACCAACCAGGCTCTACACGATTGAAGGGGCTATAAATTCAGTTTAATGTTTATAGAAGACCATGGCACCAAGGTTTACACCTCAACGATAACACTGCTACATTAAAATTGTCACATTGGTAAAAGGAAGCAGAAATTCCCCTTTCATTTGAATGCTGTATTTCAACCAGGAATCTGTAATTCATCTGAAATGCTGGTAGAACAATTTGTGGGTGGAGAATAAGAAATGATAGTGGGTATTTGAAATTTATTTGGCATTCTTTCAAAAAGTTTGTCATATTAGCATGAAATAAAGTAAGAATTTTTATCTGTTCTTATTTACTCATCAAATTATGGTCATGACTAAAACAAATACACTATACTGTGATTTTTTTCATTTAATAAATTTAAAGTGGAAAATTTGCTCTAATGATTGATATGGTTTTGCTATGAGTTAAATAGCAAATAGTTTGTTATGAGTTAAATAACACATTTGATAATGATTCTCCAAACCCAATATCAAATTGGTTCATGCTAATTCAGAGAAATTATGTGTAATGGGATTCTCTATAGCTTGAATTCCTCAGTGCCGTGACCAATATGGAAAGCCAATGCTTATAATAAAAGCAATCATGAAAGCATTTTTTTTTTTTTTTGCCATTCAGCTGAATACCTCATCTTAGATTAGACATTTTCTTTGGCTTATGCTAGCAAAAGATAAAAAGTGCAATGCCTTTGTGTCTTGATAATTTGTTTATTGCTAATGCAGATAGTCTCACAAACATCAGGGAAAAGAGCGGTCCCGGCACAGACATGACCAGCAACACTGTTGGAAATTGAAGCTATATTCTCTGTTCTATCTGTGAATTGTATTGTTTAATTGAACAAAGGGGATACTAGCAGAATTCCCCACTGACCTCTGCAATTAGGCTTTTTATAATTTGTTTATAGTGGATGTGTTATCAGAAACACACTGAGGAAATAGATTTTCTGCTTGAATTATAAAGCTGATTTCTCTGTTGATGCTACATGAATATTAGTCACTGAGTGACAGATTTTGTTGTATGTATTTGTATTCATTGCTCTCTGGAGTGGTTGCTATATTTTGAATACACCAGCTGTCTCTTGGGGCCATTTCATAGAATGAGAGTATTTCCCCCATAAGATAGTATTTTTCTACAGAGTGGAAGTAGGGGTCTATTTTTTCTTTATTATTTGATGAATTTTTAAAAACTTTTTATTGGTTCGTTGTGAGCTTTTTAAAAATTTATATTTATTTTTATTTTTTCATCAAGAATTTTTTATTAATTACAGTTTATTCAAGTTGTATCCCAGCTGTAGCCCCCCTTCCCCAACAACTCCCAACCTCACCCTCCCTCCCTCTTCTTCTCCTGTACCCCTCCTCCCTGTCAATGATAGGGGAGGTCCTCCTCCCCTTCCATCTGACCCTAGTCCATCTTTGTGAGTTTTACATCATGCACCTCAGTCTCGCTCATCTCCCAGCCTGAAACTATCAATATTGGATCCTCCCTGGGACTTCTCTTGGTTATCTTGTTGCAGATGATATAGATTTGGGGGTGGGCCAACTCAGAACCCTGAATTTGGCCCAGGGTAGTCAGCCATCAGACTCTCCTTTACCTGTACCACTAGGGCAAACTCTCCAGCACAGCTTCAGCTAGGTCAACCAATGCCAACATCTTCAGGAGGCAGGGCCATCTCTCCCATTCTCATGCTCTAAGCCCAGCTCCCCTGCACCCATGCCTCTAGAGCCAGCTCTACTGTACTGCTTTGTCAAGGTTCAGGGCTCACCTTTACAAGTACTGCAGCCTGTAGCGGCTGGGCCAGCTCTCTGCACTCTCATATCATCAGGGCTGGCTCACTTGTACCTTCACCATCGGAGCCAACTCTACTGTATTGCCCAGGCGAGGTGCAGGGCATTCTCTCCCAAGCGCTAAAACCAGTGAGAGGGTGGGGCCAATTCTGCACAGCCCCTGACATCCATATGGTCTTCAGTGGCTGCCACAACTAGGGACTTCCCCATGTTCTCTAGTGGTAATATGAGCCATGGACTTCATCACTGACCCCTGCCACTGAGGCACCCAGACATGCCTTTCAGCAGCCACTCAGGCTGAGACAAACCATAGCCCCACGTGGCAGTGCTGGCCACTCACAAAAGACTGCTTTTCTTCAGCCTCGAGTCTCCAGTTCCATCTCTCTTCATAATACTCAGCTGTTACACTTCTCTTTCACTTCCATCTGACCACCACACACTAACTCACACGTTGTAGTGGCTCCTGCTGCAGGCTGGCCATGTGGCTGGTGGGCCCCTGGGTGACATCTTCTGTCTGCATGACATGGTGGCAATCAGAGACCCACCTGTACCACGTGCAGGATGACAGGTCTGTAGGTGACATGGTAGCCCACAGATCTCTGTCTTCCTCTTGCATTGTGCTGCCTGGATTTGATTTGATTTGATTTTTATGAGTCCTAGGTCTAAAAGAGCTCTGGCGACTAAGCCAGGCATCAATCTAGGATAAACAAAGGCCCATCACCTGCTCTGCCCCTGACTGATATAAGAACAACACTACCAGAAAGTTTTCTCTTTGTTCATTGCCTGGTGGTATTTGATAAATTAGAATCAGGAAAAGAAACATTTCTTTTTAACTTGTTTCTTCATATAAATCACACTTAACTCAATGGTTTCTGCTTTTTCTCCAGTGATGCACAAAGGAATCTCGATTGACTATAATTGATTTAGGTGGTACGTAGAAACCTCTCCACAATAATATATGAGTTTAATATCCATAAAGGACTACACAATAGACACATTTTCAGAGGTTTCTGTTAGTCAGCAAGATGGGTCAGGGGGTCATGGCACTTGCTACTAACGTTGACAACTCAAGTTCAGTTCCAGAGACCCACCTGCTGGAAAGAGACAACTAATTCCCACTAGTTGTCCTCTGACCTCCATTTGCAGGCCATGGCGTATGAGTATCCATACACAAAATAAATTTATAAAAATGTTATTTAGGAGTGTTTACTTGGTCTTCCAAAGGTGGAAAAATTATTGATGAATTTTAATATTTAGATCTAGAAACAATGAGATCTGTTACAGTAGTGGCCCATAGAGAGGGAGTCACTATTCCAATGCTAATGTAATTACTTTGATTTCTTTCCATGCAGTATGTCTAAATGGTTCCTTTAGCAATCTTATTTTTGAATACAAAGACAGTTTTCCTGTGGTTAAGTTGCTCAGTTTAACTAGAAAGGGACTCTCTTCACTTTACCTTCTTGCATGAATCCATCCCCTTGTATTGTTACAGGTCTCTGCCATACCAGAGGCTGAGGTGAACTCTTCCCATAAAGATGTGGTTCTATGTCTTTTGTAGGAACAAAGCTTTCGAGATCATTTTCCTTAAGACTGTCTTTTTCATTTCAAATATTACAAAAAGGAGAATGAGAAAGATTATATTTTCCATTGGGATAAATATCCAAACATGTATTAAAGTATTTTATATTAAAATAGGAATACTAAAACATATCAATAGATTTCCTGTGGTATTCCCTTGCGGGGAATTGAGAACAGAACTGAATGCCATCTGAACCTCTACCACATGAATGCAGTCAAGAAAAATCTATGTTCTGCTGGATTCTTCTGAATTGGGAAGACCATTCTTATGCTATTCAAATTCCCAAGAAAACACAGTTAAAGGAAAGACCACTTAAAGACAGACAAATATGTTCTACCCCGCTAGTTATAGATGCTGGTGTTTATTTGGAATTGCTTACATCTCATGCCCTGTGTTAGGCACTATATAAGCAGTACTTTATTTTTATTGTTTCAACAGCCTCATAAGGAAGATACTAGGGGAATCCAAGACAGCAGCGAACAGTGTACACCTTATCTGAGGAGCACAGGATCTGAAACTCCAAAATTGGTGAGTGTGTGTGGGGGGGGGGGCAGTTGAAGCCAGAACATTGACATTGAAGCTTCCTGGGCAACAGGGGACAACCCGTGAGCTGGGCCAGTTTGGTTCCAGGTCACCTGTGGATGTCTCCAAGGCCTGAGAGTGATGAATATTCAGTCCCCCTACTCTTCCCCTTCTTCCAAACATGGGCCTAGCAGGTCTGTGGCTGTGGTAGGTGGCAGCTGCTCCAAGCAGGATTCCTCCTAGCTCCATGTCTCAACAGCAGAGGTGGCTGCCCCAAGTATGGGTCTCCTTGCCCGGAGGACAAACAGTGGACACTAATGAGCTAACCGATCTCTTACACTCTCATTTGCTCTGCAGGCTCAAATCTGAGAGAAAAGAACAGGGCTTCCCCTGTGCTTTTCCAATTAGGCCTGAAAGCAAGTGAGTGTGCCTGCAATGAGTGTATGCAGAGCCCCAGATCTAGGGTCTCTCTACACGAGCAGCCAGACATCAGACCCCTCCCACCCACACCCCCACTGTGGGCAACATAGGGATTCTTAGGACAGTGTTCTCAACATTGAAGGCTCTGTTCTGCGGGACTCCCAGTGGAATCCAGGCAAACAATTCCTGGAGAGTGTAACCCAGACAGATCTGAATACCTGGAGGACAGGACAACAGGCATTGAGGCATTCAGGGCACCTGTGCATGCATATTGCATCTGCTAACAGTGCCAGCACCCCTACCTGCACTAACGCTCCACCCTTCCGGGCATCTACATACTCTAGCCCTCTGTCCTTCAAGGCACACTTACACAAACACTCCTGTGTTTGAGCACATGCGCCTATGACCTTTCTCCCTTAGCTACAGCTGAAACACCAACATCCACTCTCAAGCCCTTGGTCCTCTCTCACCTTCCTGAAGAATACTGCAGAAACCAGAGACAGATGGACCCAGTCTAAAGTATTCCAGGAACAAACAGAGAAGGTTACTGATAAGCAGATGGCTAGAGGTCGGTGTAAGAACACATCCAACAAAAATCAAGATATTATGGCTTCCCTAGCAACCCCCAAAATTAATAGATATTTTAATTCATCAGAAACACAGGAAAATGATCTCAAATCTATGCTTGTCTAGTTACTAGAGGCACGTAAAGAGAAAACAAACAAAGCTCTCAAAGAAAAACAGGCAAATACAGTCAAACAAGTAGAGACACAGCAGAGACGTATAGAGTACATCATGGAAAGACAGGAATCCACATTCAAACACATGAGAGAAATGGTGCAAGATATGAAAACAGAATTAGAATCAATAAAGAAAACATAAACAGAGAAAACGCTGGAACTGGAGAACCTGAAGAAAAGATCAGTAACTACAAGGTAAGCATCAACAACAGAATACAAGAGATCTCAGGCACTGATGATACAATTGCAGAAATTGATACATCTCTCAAAGAAAAACTAAACTTGAAAAATGTTCAAACACAAAACATCCAAGAATCAAGAACACCATGAAAAGACAAAACCTAAGAATAATAGGAATAGATGAAAAAGAAGATTCCAGGCTCCAAGGTCCAGAAAATGTTTTCAAGAAAAATTTCCCAACTTAAAGAAAGAGATTTCCATAAACATTCAAGAGACCTACAGAACACCAAATAGACTAGACCAGAAAAGAAACTCAAGTCACATAACAGTCAAAACACTAAATCTACAGAACAAAGAAAAAATATTAAAAGCAGGAAGGAAAAAGGCCAAGTATCATGTAAAGGTAGACCTATCAAAATCACACCAGACTTCTCAAAAGAAACTACGAAAGCCAGAAAGGGACTGGGTAGATGTCATGTAAACTCTAAGAGACCACAGATGCCAAAGCAGACTACTATACTCAGCAAAGCTTTCAATCAACATAGATGGAGAAAGCAAAATATTCCATGAAAAACTAAACTTAAACAGTAACTACACAAAAGCCTAGCCCTACAGAAGATACTAGAAGGAAAACTCCAATCTAACGAAGTCAACTACATGCAAAAGAACATAGAATGTAAATAGGTCCACAACAAAAAATTAAAAGAAAACAAGCATAGTAACACAGTAACACCACCAACTCCACAATAAAAGGAACTAACATTCTTGTCACTATTCTCTATCAATATCAACGGACTCAACTCTCCAATAAAAAGACACAGACTAACAGGATGGTTGTGGAAACAGAATCCAACATTCTGCTGCATCCAAGAAACACATCTCTGCAACAAAGATAAATGCTACCTCAGAATAAAGGGCTGGAAAAGGCTTTTCAAGCAAATGAATCCAGAAAAAAGCTGGAGTAGCCATCTTATTATCTAATACTTTCAACCAAAATTAATCAAAAAAGATGAGAAATGACACTTCTTCTGATCAAAGGAAAAATCCAACAGGAGGACATCACAATCCTGAACATCTGTGCCCCAAATAGAAGAGCACCTGCATTTGTAAATGAAAAAATATTAAAGCTTAAATCACGCATTGATCCCAACACCTTAAAAGTGGGAGACTTCAACATTGCATTCTCCCCAAGGGACAGATCATCTAGACAGAAACTAAATAGGGAAATAATGACACTTACAGAAGTCTTAAATCAAATGGACCTAAGAGATGTCTACAAAACTTTTCAACAAAAGTCAAAAGAGTATACCTTCTTTTCAACACCTCATGGAACCTTCTCAAAAACTGACCATATAGTTGGGCACAAAGCAAACCTCAACAGATAAAAAAAAAAGATTGAAATAATCCCTTGTTTCATATCAGGCTACCATGGCCTAAAACTAGACCTCAATAACAACAAAAATAACAAAAAGCCAACATACACATGGAAACTAAACAACCCTCTACTCAATGACAGCTTGGTCAGGGAAGAAATAAAATCAGAAATTAGAGGCAACCTAAAATTCAATGAAAGTGAAGGCACAACTTACCCAAGTTTATGGGACACAATGAAAGCACTGCAAATAGGAAAGCTCATAGCACTAAGTGTCTCCAGAAAGAAGTTTGAGGCATCTCATACAATCAATTTAATGGCACATGTAAAAGCCCTAGGAAAAAAAGAAGCAGACACACCCAAGAGGAGTATATAATTAGAAATAATCACACTCAGAGCTGAAATCAATGAATTAGAAATAAAGAAAGCAGTTCAAAGAATCATTGAGACTAAGAGCATATTCTTTGAGAAAATCAATAAGATAGACAAACCCTTAGCCAAACAAAATAAAAGGCAGATAGAAACTATTCAAATCAAAAAAATCAAAAATGAAAAGGGTGACAAAATGACAGATACTGAGGAAATCCAAACAATCATTAGGTCTTACTACAAAAGCCTATATGCCACAAAATTTGAAAATCTAAATGAAATGGACAATTTTCTTGATAGATTCCATTTACCAAAATCAAGATCAGGTAAGTAGATCAAATAGTCTTATATCCCCCAAGGAAATAGAAGAAGTCATCAAATGTCTCTCTACCAAAAATAGCCCAAGGTCGATGGTTTCAATGCAGAATTCTACCAGATCTTCAAATAAGAAGTAACTCCAATTCTCTTCACACTGTTCCACAAAATAGAAACAAAAGGAACATTACCAAACTCATTTTATGAGGCCACAGGCACCTTGATACCTAAACTACACAAAGACCCCCCCCAAAAAAAGAGAACTTCAGACCTATCTCTCTTATGAACATTGATGCAAAAATACTCAATAAAATTCTTGCAAACTGCATCCTTGAACACACAAAAGATATCATCCACCATGACCAAATAGGCTTCATCCCAGACATGCAAGGGTGGTTCAATATAAGGAAATCCGTCAATGTAATCCACCATATAAAAAAAACCTAAAGGAGAAAAAAAAAAAAAACCACATGATCATCTCCTTAGATGTTGAAAAATCATTTGACAAAATCCAACACTCATTCATGTTTGAAGTCCTGGAGAGATCAGAGATACAAGGCACATACCTAAACATAGTAAAGAGAATATACAGCAATCCTATAGCCAACATCAAACTAAACAGAGAGAAACTTAAATCAATCCCACTGAAATCAGGGACAAGGCAAGGCTGTCCACTCTCTCTCTCTTCAACATAGCACTTGAAGTCCTAGCTAGCGCAATAAGACAACTAAAGGAGATCAAGGGGCTACAAATCAGAAAGGAAAAGTCAAAGTATCACTATTCGCAGACAATGTGATAGTATATATGAGCGACCTCAAAAATCAACCAGAGAACTCCTTCAGCTGATGAACACTTTTGGCAAAGTGGCTGAATACAAAGTTAACTAAAAAAAGAAAAATCATTAGCCTTCTTGTATACCAAAGAAAAAAGGGCCAAGAAAGAAATTATGGAAACTTGACCCTTCACAATAGCCACTAATAACATAAAGTATCTTTGTGTAACTCTAACCATGCATGTTTGAAAAAAAACTTCAAGTGTCTGATGAAAGAAATAAGAAGATACTAGAAGATGGAAAAATCTCCCATGCTCATGGATTGGTAGGATTAACACAGTGAAAATGGCTATCATGCCAAAAACAACTTACAGATTGAATGCAATTCTCATCAAAATACAAACACAATTCTTTGCAGAACTTGAAGGAACAATTCTCAATTTCAGATGGAAGAACCAAAAACCCCAAATTGCTAAAACAATCCTGTACAACAACAGATAGTCTAGAGGTATCTCCATCCCTGTTCTTACGCTGTACTCCAGAGCAATAGTAATAAAAAACACACTGTTCTGGCATACAAACAGGCTGGTGGATCAATGGAATCAAATAGAAGACTCAGAAATAAATACACAAACCTATGGAAACTTGATTTTTGACAAAGAAGCCAAAACCATACAATGACATAAATACAGCATCTTCAACAAATGTTGCTGATTTAACTGGATGTCAACATGCAGAAAATGAAAATAGATATATATTTATCACCCTGGGCAAAACTAGAGCCCAAGTGAATCAAAGACCTCAACATAAAATCAGACACACTAAATCTGTTAGAAAAAAAAGTGGGGAAGAGCCTAGAACTCATTGGCACAGGAGACAACTTCCTGAACGAACACCAAGCGCACAGGCTCTAAGATCAACAATCAATAAATGGGACCTCATGAAACTGAAAAACTTCTGTAAAGCAATGGACACTGTCATCAGAACAAAATGAAAACCTACAGCCTGGGAAAAGATCTTCAGCAACCTATATCTGACAGAGGGCTTATATCCAGAATATATAAAGAACTCAAGAAGTTAAACAAGCAACAAATCAGTTAATCCAATTAAAAAATGGGTTACAGAGCTAAACAGAAATTCTCAATAGAGGAATATCGAATGGCAGAGAAACACTTCGAGAAATGCTCAACATCCTTAGTCATCAGGGAAATGCAAATCAAAATGACCCTGAGATTTTACCTTCCCCCCATCAGAATGGCTAAGATGAATAACTCAAGTGACAACACATGCTGGAAAGGATGTGGAGAAAGAGGAACCCTACTCCACTGCTGGTGGGAATGTAAACTTGTACAACCACTTTGGAAATCAATCTGGCACTTTCTCAGACAATCAGGTATACTGCTTCCACCAGATCCAGCTATACCACTCCTAGGCATATATCCAAAAGATGCTCAAGTATACAACAAGGACATTTGCTCAACCATGTTCATAGCAGCTTTACTTGTAATAGCCAGAATGTAGAAATTACCCCGATGTCCCTCAATTGTGGAATGGATGCAAAAATTGTGGTACATTTACAAAATGGAATACTACTCAGCAATTAAAAACAAGGAAATCATGGAATTTGTAGGCAAATGGTGAGAACTAGAAATAATCATTCTGAGTGAGGTATCCCAGAAGCAGAAAGACACACAGAGTTTATATTCACTTATAAGTGGATATTAGATATATAATATAGGAAAAACATACTAAAATCTGTATACCTAAAGAAGCAAAGCAAGAAAAATGACCCTGGACAAGATGACCAATCCTTACTCTGAAAGGCAAACAGGATGGACATTGAAAGAGGGAGAAAACAAGGAACAGGGCAGGAGCTTACCACAGATAGCCTCTGAAAGACTCTACCCAGCAGAGTATTAAAGCAGATGCTGAGACTCATAGCCAAAATTTGGGCAGAGTGCAGGGAATCTTAAGAATGAAGGGGGAGATGAAAGACCTGGATGGGACAGGAGTTCCACAAGGAGAGAAACAGAACTTAAACATCTGGGCAGAGGGGTCTTTTCTGAGACTCATACTCCAACCAAGGGCTTTGAATGGAGATAACCTAGAACCCCTGCATAGATATAGCCCATGGCAGCTCAGTGTCCAAGTGGGTTTCCTAATAAGGGGAACAGGGGCTATCTCTGACATGAACTCAGTGACTGGCTCTTTGTTTACCTCCTCCTGATGGAGAAGCAGCCTTACCAGGTCACAGAGGAAGACATTGCAGCCGGTTCTGATGAGACCTGATAGGTTAGGGTGAGATGGAAGATGAGGAGGACCAGCCTATTAATGAGCTTGGGGAAGGGCAAGGGAGTAGAAGAGGAAAGGTAGATGGGATTGGGAGGGGTTTGGGGAGGAGGCTACAGCCAAGATACAAAGTGAATAAATTGTAATTAATATAAAAATATATTAATTTAAAAACATTATACCAGCTGTAATGGCTGTGTATACATCCTCAAAAAAAAACAAACAACAACAAAAAACAAACAAACAAAAACAAAAGGAAGATACTAGCATGGATTTACTTTTTAAATGAAAACTTTCACATATGCATGGTAAAACAGCTACCATATATCAGAGCCAGCATTCCGACTGAGGATTCCTTTCTTCATCTATCTGCTTTTTAACTACATTTGTAAATTAACTCAGATACTATAGAAATTTGACCCCATGATATATTAAGGTTATCTGAATATCTGAATCATTATAATATATTAAATAATAATAATAATCTTTAGTTTTATACTAACGATATGCTACTTTGTTTTTTGTAGATAGCAGGCTTTATTACTCCTATCCTCTGCTGTGCTAAAATTGAATCTTGCTTTTCCCCAGTGGTTTACAAATAGCACATCTCTGGTAAATGAGGGAATTCAGATTGGAAGCCCATGGTTTACTAAATCTAAAGTCATTCTTCTGCTAAACTGTTATTACCAAACAACCATCTGGAAAAAATGCTTCATTTGTAATAAACAAATGATTAATAGCTATCAACCATTAAAGACAAATAGTAATAACAAGGCCCTGGAAAATAGGCAGACTGAGTAGAAAACAAATATAAGCAAAGAAAAGTAACCTAGATGGAAATTTTTAAAATCATAAAAAGATTGTAAAGAGAACTGAGAGCACATATTTGAACAAATAAATTGAACTACTTATGTGGAAAAAAAATAAGTGTCTGATTCCCACTCACAACAGAATAAACTGCTATAACCCTTCTAGGATATGCAAAATTAGAATAAAAGTAAATGCTTTCCCATAAAGATTTTTCAAGCAAGTTCAGGTGCACAACAAAGCCCATAGGGAAGATGAGGCCTAATGACAATAAATAGAGTGCTTGCATCTTAGGGAGAGTATGCTGAGAACAGTTGGAGAGAAGCTAACCTGTGAAGTGAGTGATGCTGAATAAACACTAGTTTGGGGAAAAAAAAAAAAAAACTTTGGGAAGCAAGACAGAAGGAGACCATTGTCTATTTTTGAGAACACAGTTTGACTGGGAAGTGCTGTTCTAGTGGGTATTGGGCTGCAAAGTGTCAGATGGAAGGGGAAGAGGACCTCTCTGTCAGTGGACTTGGAGAGGGGAATAGGAGGAGATGAGTGAGGGAAGGTGGGATTAGGAGGGAATGAGGGAGGGAGCTACACCTGAGATACAAAGTGAATAAACTGTAATTAATAGAAAAAAATAAAATTTTGATTAACAAAACATTCATGGCACAACAGAAGATATTTATAAAATTTCTATAGAGAGAAGAAAAAGACAAATATATCCAAGAGACCACAGGCAACAGGAACTATTCTAGAATTACAAATGAACAAATTAGAATTATGAAATGAAAGGAATTAATCCATTCCTTTTTAAAATAATTCTGGATATTAATAGACTCAATTCTTCAATTAAAAGACATGGGATAGCAGATGGGTTGAAAAACTGGGACCCAAGCATAGTTTCTCCATTAAAAACACATATCACTAGCAAAGAAACACTGTCTTAGTAATAGGAAATATTTCTTTTTTTTTTGTAAATTTACTTATAAAAATATTTTGTTTTTTTATATATTTATTATACTTTATTCACCTTGTATCTCAGAGGAAGCCCCCTCCCTCCCTCATCTATTCCCATGGCCCTCTCTAAGTCCCCTGATTGGGGAGGTCCTCCTCCTCTTTCATCTGACCCTAGCTTATCAGGGTTCAAGTCAGAGATAGCTCCTGTTCCCCTTACTAGGGAACCCACTTGGATATTGAGCTGCCATGGGCTATGTCTGAGCAGGGATTCTAGGTTATAACCATGAATGGTCCTTCGTTGGGGTATCAGATATTTTGGTTCTGTTACTTTCCTTGTGGAACTCCTGCCCTCTCCAGGTTTTACTATATCCCCTTCTTTCATATGATTCCCTGCACTCTGCCCAAAGTTTGGTTATGAGTCTCAGCATCTGCTTTGACATATTGCAGGGTAGAGTCATTCAGAGACTTGCTGTGGTAGGCTCCTGTCCTGTTTTCTCCTTCTGCCAATGTCCATCCCATTTGTCTTTCTGAGTGAGAATTGATCAGCTTACCTATATTATAGGTCTAGCATCCACTTATAAATGAGTATATACCGTGTGTGTCTTTCTGCTTCTGGGATACCTCACTCAGGATGATCTTTTCTAGATCCCACCACTTGCCTGCAAATTCCATGATTTTGTTGTTTTTAATTGCTGAGTAGAAGGGAAAGAAAAATATTTCTAGCAATTAGAAACAGAAAGAAAACAGGTTAGGAAGAATCATATGTAAATTAAAAGAAAATCTGTCTGTATTAAGGGAATAATTCTTCTAAAATATATTATAATTTTCAACATACATATACCAAACACTGGACATTAATTTCATAAAGCAAATGCTATTGGATATTTTTTAAAAAGCACATTTGACTCAGTACAGTAATAGTGCATGATTTCAATACCACCAAGAGGCAAGTCAGTCAGAGGGGAAAAAAAAATCAACAATGAACACCGTATGTAACTGTCAATATATGTCTCATAGACTTATCAGACATCTATCGATATTTGACACCAAAACCACCAAGTACTTTCTCAGCAGCCTGTGACCTATTTAAATTTTAGGACATAAATCATGCCTTAATGAGTACAAAAACACTGAAATCATATCTATTAAACTATATAATTAAAATTGAATAACCTAGAAATGAAAAGTAACAGAAATCACAAGGCATATACAAACATAGGGAGAATGAACACAAACACATTACTGAATGGTAAATGGGTCATAAATAAATTAGAAGGGTAATTTAATAAACCCTATTAATGAAATGAAAATGTCTCAGAATATATAGTCTATAACGGAAGTGGTTCTAAAGAAATTTTTGTCTGTACATGTATGCATTAAACAACCAGAAAAATCTCAAATTCCCAGAAAAATAAGAACAAATCAAACTCAAAATCAGTAAATGCAAAATAACCGTAAAGGTCAGGAGGGAATTAATAAACTGGAAATGAAAAGAAAAATGCAAAGAACTAATGGGGAATAAAGAGTTTTTCTTTTAAAAGAATAAAATGAAATTAACAAACCATTGCCAAACCAATAAAAAAGGGAGAGTGGGGGCTGAGATCCAAACCAGTAAAACAAGAAATGAAAAAAAGATAATACAGTAGACAGCAACAAAACTCAAAAGATACCTGGAACATCACACCAATAGACTCAAGAACAGAAATCACATTATCATTTCAGTGAAAGAAAAAAAAAAAGCCTTTGACAGAGTCCATCATCCATTCATGATTAAAAGCCTTGAAGAGATTAAGTAGAGAAGGGACGCATCTCACCATAGCTAAGGCTGTAATCTGCAAACCTCTATTAAGATCATAATATTTCATGATTTTCTTATTTTTCATTGCTGAGTAATATTCCATTGTGTAGATGTACCACAATTTATGTATCCATTCCTCAACTGAGGGGCATCTGGGCTGTTTCTAGCTTCTAGCTATTACAAATAAAGCTGCTACAAACATAAATGAGCAGATGTCCTTGTTGTAAACTTGAGTGTCTTTTGGATATATGCCTAGGAGTGACATAGCTGAGCTATTCATAATTGTCAGAAAAAACACCAGATTGGTTTCCAAAGTGGTTGTACAAGTTTACATTAGCACCAGCAGTGGAGTAGGGTTCCTCTTTCTCCACATCCTCTCCAGCATGTGTTATCACTTGAGTTTTTTATCTTAGCCATTCTGATGGGTGGAAGGTGAAATCTCAGGGTCGTTTTGATCTGCATTTCCCTGATGACTAAGGATGTTGAGCATTTCTCTAAGTGTTTCTCTGCCATTCGATATTCCTCTAAGATAATTCTCTGTTTAGCTCTGTACCCCATTTTTTAATTGGATTAACTGATTTGTTGCTGTTTAACTTCTTGACTTCTTTATATATTCTAGATCTTAGTCCTCTGTCAGATATAGGTTTGGTGAATATCCTTTCCCAATCTATAGGCAGTCTTTTTGTTCTGACGACATTGTCCTTTGCTTTACAGAAGCTTTTTAGTTTCATGAGGTCTCATTTATTGATTGTGAAATTTGCAGGCAAGTGGTAGGAACTGGAAAAGATCATCCTAAGTGAGGTATCCCAGAAACAGAAAGACACACAGGGTATATGCTCACAAGTGGATATTAGATATATAATATAGGATAAACATACTAAAATCTGTACACCTAAAGAAACTAATCTAGAAGCAGGACTCTGGCTAAGTTGCTCAATCCCCATTCAGAAAGGCAAAGAGGATGGACATCAGAAGAGGGAGAAAAGAGGGAATAGGACAGAGCCTACCACAGAGGGCCTCCGAAAGGCTCTACCCTGCAGGGTAACAGAGCAGATGCTGAGCCTTATAGCCAAACTTTGGGCCGAGTGCAGGGAATCTTATCAAAGAAGTGGGAGATAGTAAGTCTTGGAGAGGACAGGAGCTCCACAAGGAGAACAACAGAACCAAAAAATCTGGGTACAGGGGTCTTTTCTGAGACTGATACTCCAGCCAAGGACCATTAATGGAGATAACCTAAAAATCCTGCACAGGTGTAGCCCATGGCAGTTCAGTGTCCAAGTAATGGGAGCAGGGATTGTCTCTGACATGAACTGATTGGCCTGCTCTTTGATCACCTCCTCCTGATGGGGGAGCAGCCTTACCAGGCCACAGAGGAAGACAATGCAGCTACTCCTGATTAGACCTGATAGACTAGGATCAGAAGGAAGGAGAGGAGGAACTCCCCTATCAGTTGGGGAGGGATATGGGTGGAGAAGGGTGAAGGAAGGTGAGGTTGGGAGGGGAGGAGGTAGGGAGCTACAGGGGGGATATAAAGTGAATAAACTGTAGTTAATGAAAATAAGAAAGAAAAAAATTAAGATCATAGTAGGAAAACTCAAAGCATCTCTACTAAGGCAGCAATAAGAGTTGCCACTTTCTTTACTACTACTTAGTAGAATCTTTAAGTTTCAACTAGAACAATAATGATGTAAAAAGAATAAAAAGATACTAGAGAAAATAAAATACTCAGGTTATATCTGTTTTCAGGTGATATGATTTTGCGCAGGAGACCTTAAAGACAATATCAGAATATCGTTCAACATAATAACACTTTTAATTAAGTAACATACAAAACAATAGCTTTTCTTTACCTAATAGTGATCATGGTAACAAAGAAATCAGCAAACAATCCAATCACAATAAGTTTCAGAACTCTCAGCCAAGGAAGTGAAAACTCTTTCATAATGAAAGAAATTGGCGAAGACACAGGACAACTCTCCTATGCTCATGGATTGGCAGAATTAGTTTAGCGAAAGTGATTACAATACTTAAAATTATTTAGAGGATCAAACTAATCCCTATCAAAATTCTAACATGATCCCTATCAAACCACAAGAGAAGCACAAAAGACCCCAGATAGTTAAAGTAGTTCTGAACAGACAACAGTCCTGATGGTATTAAAGATTTCAAGTTATAGTAAAATAAATAAGCAAGTAAATAAAAGCATGGTATTGGTAACAAAACATATATGTAAATCAGTAGAATAGAATAATAACTGAGAAGCAAACCCACAAAACTATCGCTACCTGAATCTTGACAAAGATAGCGAAAACATACATTGGAAGAAGTGCCTCAACAAAAGCTGTTGGTACAATAGATATCCACATAGAGAAACATGAAACTAAGTTTCTATTTCTTATTATGTGCAGAAACCACCTCAAATGAATGAAAGACTTTCGTATAAGACCTCAGACTCTGAATTGATTAAAAAAAAAGTCACCATTAACTGTTTCTTTTTTTAAATAGGAGATTTCTGGATTTTTTTATGCTTTCTGAACAGAAAAAAATTAAGTATAAGTATTACAAACTAAACTATAAAGTGGAAGAATTTAGTATATACAAAATGTGCAAAAAATCCAATTTTGGTAAGAGATATGAAATTTGTGGTGGATTTTCTCACACTTGAAAAAGGGAAAGTTTTCTGGAGTTCTAAGTGTTTGTTGTTTAGACAATTAGTTTCTAGATACAATTAAAATTGATACAATATAGCTTACTTGATTACTGAAGAACGAAAAACACTAAAATATCACGCTGAGATATGTTTTCTTATTATTTTATGAAAAGGTATTCATATTAAAAGAATAAGACTCTTTTTATTTTATTAGTCACTTTTAATAAAAGAGAAATTGACATCAACATGAAATGCACCCCACTGACCCCAGCAATGGAGTCAACTTCTCCCGTTTGATGGTGGATCATGAGCATATTCTTTAAGGAATAAACTGGCTCAGAATTCTTCACAAACAACATCTTTCACCAACAAAGAGCTGACTCATTTAAACAACTTGTGCTTATTGCAATCAATCTTAAAAATAATTTGATATTTGCTTCCAAATTGAAACAAATTTAGAAGATAATAATGTTAAGCGGCATTCATGTTTATAAAAAACGTGTCTTTGATACAACTTTTATTAATTCTAGTCTCACATGATAATATTTTCAGCTATTTTAATTATTGTTTGTTTTGGTAATTTCGGAAATCTTCGCAGTAAATCGACCATCAATTAATATTTTTGTATAATAAAAGAACAGAGTGTAGTGTTCATTCTTTAAAAGTGATACATGTTCGGATAGTGACTAAACAAAAGAAACAGTATTTAGATTCTGATAGTTCGGTTTTTAGACTTTTATCATCTTTCTGTCTCTAAGCCTAATCACCATCTGACATTGTTCCATCATTTAGTTTACATCAATATAACATTTTTTTTCAATATAACATTTCTTTAGTATTAAGACTAAAATGGGATTTACACGTATACCAAGTACATAAACACAATTACATGGGCAGAAATTTAATAGTATGAGCTAGAATAAAAACCTCAGATTTGAAGAACGCAGTCCACTTCTGAACACAAATACAGTTTCTCCTCCTTTACAAGTACTTCACGGAAAAATTAAAATGAAATGGATTTCACGGCCGACTTAAAATGACAAGTGGGTTATCAGTTCACCAATTATGGAAACAGATACAGTTGTTTTCTCTATCTCTCTGCCCCTGGTGGCTCCTTGTCTATTTGAAAAGTATGTCGTAAAAATATGAACAGACTTCTGAGTAAGGATGCCTCAAGGATCTTCTATGTTAAAAACAATTTATTGTTTCTATCCAAAAAAAATTAAAATACAAAAGAGAGAGAGAGAGAGAGAGAGAGAGAGCACAGTATTATGAAGCAGATCTTTGATGGCAAGAAGCGCTAACATGGAGGTCAGAGAATCCCTCCGACTCCATCCTTACACTCTTGCTCCTTTCCCACTCACGAATTTAGCAACTGGCCCTGAAGTGGTCTCCCTTCTTTAATGTTATGTCTCTCACAGTGCGATATTTAAATCGAAGCTGTTTTCCATCGCCAAATAGCTGCTTGAGTGGGGGCGTCCGTAATCTCCTCCGTGATTTATTCTCTGGTGATTTACCCTGGCGGTGGAGGAAGAATGTTTTCCCTGCAAGCTGTGCATGTGGATCGTGACCGCATTCTCTTCCCCAGATGAAAACAGACAGAGGAAAAGCAAAGTCTTCCTGCGGGAGCAGCCACGCTCTGGAGACTCTTCCACAGCTGCATGGAGGGCCACCTGGGCCACAGCCCCTTTCAATAGCTGGATATCCTGTTCTGCTTTGCTGCTGCGGAGCTGTCCGGGACAATCGCCTGGGAAGTGAATTGTGACTTTCCAGGGTTTTAAGCTTGCCAAGATTAGTTAGGAAAACACAGTTTGGGGTTAGACAAATTCCAAATATTCTGGCTCCCTTGTTGCCTGAAATGAGAGAGAGAGAGAGAGAAAGAAAAGTATTTATGGGGTCTGTGAGTTTACGTGTGTTCCAAGGCAAGAGTTCCTGTTGAAAATGTGTAAATTATCAGATGTTTCTGTATGCAAGCCAAGACATCCTTTAACGTGGTACAATTAAAATCCAGACACTCCCTGTGAGGCTCAGGGAATAACAAGAGAAAACTGTTCTCAGAGTATGACAAAGAAATGCTGACTGTAGAGGTCCAAAGTATTGTTGAGACTGCGTTGGATATGCAATGTCTTCAAATTTTAGGAAATGTATTCATTTGAAATTGTCTTGATGATCCAGAAAAAAAAAAAGAACTGATGATAACAAGGGGTTTGGAGAGAGAGCTCTGGCGTAGGAGCATCTGCTGCACAACCAGGGGGACCTGAGTTTAGATCCCAGCACCCACGTCTCAAACCAGGCGTCTCCCAAATCCTTGTGACTCCAGCCCCGGGGGATCTATTTCTGTCCACGTGCAGACATAAGCACACCTACAAACACTTGTGTGGATAACCCCGTGCAGTCACACGCGTGTACGTACACAGACAATTGCTTTCTTAAGAGAAAAGAAAAGCAATTATCAAAGGGAAAGGCTGCTTAATTCAAGGTGAGCCCAACATTTCAAACAAAATCTACAGAGGAAAACACACAGTCAAGTGGACAACGGAGGCGAGACCCTCAAGCTCCCCAACGTCAAGAAGTCTGGCTTGTCCTTACTTGAAATGGATGAACACTTGACTGTGCAATGGCAGGAGAACAAATGGGCCCAGTTTCTCGCCCCTTTGGATTTGCCTCTTCGCCTTCAGAATAAACATACCTGTGGCTTCAGAGTACGTTTTAAAGTCCAGAACTTTCTCACTAAGCTGCTAAACTTGTGTGTGTGTGTGTGTGTGTGTGTGTGCGCGCACGCGCTTTAAAGTAAGGAATATCCCTTTCCTTCCCTCTTATTTTTGGTTTAGAGAATGGTCTGCATTGAAACAGTTATAGGTTAACCTAGTGGTTATCCAACTAAAGAGAAGAGAGCTGTTTTCTCTATCTTGAAGATGGTGGATTGTTCAGTTGACATAGATCTGTTTGAAAGGATGAAATTTTAAATGTACTCTTTAAGCACCTAAGAGATTAATTCCAAAAATTAACTCTTATATCTCACTTTTCCAACTGTATCCAGACTGTAGTTAAAGTCTATTTTTTAATTGTTAACTGCTGTTTCTAAGTGTTGTACTCTCTCACACACACATACATGGATATATCATACATTTCTTTCTTAAATTATCTCTCTATCAAGTTCTCTGTTCTCTGTTATTCTTTGTAAGGTTTCTGTTATTGTCATCATTTAAAAAATATGCGACTTTTGCCGTACCAGTGTAAAAAGAATCAAAAATACAGTGAGTCTTCAAGCAATTCGAGTTATAAAATATGTACATTTATATTGTGATTCTGCACACAGGTGTAGCTCCCTGCTTCTCTGTCATCAGAGAGCAGTGTTTCCTGTGTGGACGGAAGGCCAAATAAACACGGGGCTAGGGGTTTACTCTATGCTTGGCTGTCTGTCACGTTAGTGTACATGAGTATGGTTTAATTTATCCTGTGAATATCACTGGTTATATATATTAAACTTCTTAATAAGATTTTGCTTTCTTAAGTAATTCATTTTAAAGATTTTCGGATAGAGGGGGTCGGTTCAAGAACAGCAATAATAGGGCCACCGAATGACTCCATGGAAAAAAGACTTTGGGTTCCCAGAACCTATATGAGAATGGAAGGAGTGGATCAAATCCAAAAAGTTATCATTTAACCTCTGTGTGCATACTGCTGAATATTCAAGCCCTCACATGCACTAAAATAAAGACTAACCACAGTAACATCTCTAATACTCTCAGCACTGAGGTGTTCCAGTATGAGTAATCAAGTCTTAGGTACCAGTCTTCTAATGTTCCATCACATAGTACAGACTGCCCAGTCTGATTTCTAACTAGTGACTCCAGTTTTTGACAAACACACACAAAAAAGCAATGAATCCTATATACCAACTATAATAACAAAAAAAGTTTTGAATATTTTTGTTTATTAATTGGATGTTTATTTCCAATTAATGTTGTTAAACAAAGAAAAGTAAATACTAATTATAGGAATTATCTGTGTGGGGTTACTGAAATTATCTCATTTTGATTATTTCATGGTTGTGTATGCTGTATGAGGCAAGAGTCTTCTAGCATGAAACACTCAATGTGTTAGATGCTATGATGATAATGTGATAACACAAGATAAACTATTTAAATAGCATTTATAGAATATTTAAAAATACCTTCACATTTGTGAGCGTATGCATATTTCATTTGTATGTTTTATAATCCAAGAGAGTATTATATAAATGTTAAAAACATACTCATTGATGATTGTTTTTTTTTAAGATTTTTTGATTTTTGCATTTTATGGAATCAAGATTTACAGTATTAAGTATAACGTATTTCTATTAGCGACATTTCTATTCTTATGACAAACTACCTGAAGAAAATGGCTCAAAGGCAGAATGATTTATTTTGATTCACAATTTTATAAGTTTAAGTTCATGATCAGATGGTCCTGCTGCTCTTAGAACTGTGGTAAAGCAGGAAGAGTGCAGTAAAGTACACAGTGAAGAAAGTGGCTTACCTCTTGGTAGTCAGGAAGGAGGAGGAAGGGAGAGGAGGAGTGGGAGGATGAGGAAAAGAAGTAGGGACAGACAGGAGGAAGGTGGCAGGCAGAGACAGAAGGAAAAGCGAAGGAAGAGGCTGAGGAGGAAGAGGAACAAGGAGAAACAGAGAAAGGAGAAAGAAGTGGGCAGAGACAAGAGGAAGGACGAGGGTGGGAAGTCAAGGGGGAAGAGGAGCAGGAGGAGGAGGGACAGAGACAGGAGAAAGGAGGGATATATACTCTTTAGAGATAGTTTTTGAAGCTATAAAATAGTGCTCTGCATTGTTCTATGAAGCTCGACCTCTGCATAAGCCCAATTGGGCTATGAGCTCATCAATGAACTGAATACTAGGACAGTGCAGTAAACCAACAGCTGTGATACAGCAAGAGTCCTCAAGACACAATCACTTCTCCAGGTCTCCTGCCTCCCCAAACACTGCTGCACAAGACTGTTCTTAGAGGTTGCATCCAAACCATATAGGTATATTGTTATATAATAAATACATGTATTCTATATACAGATAGGTTAGAAAAGTTACTGGCATAATAAATTATGACTAATTACATGATAGAATTTTAAAATAATCATACAGGATATGACTTGACTAATTCTACGAAAAGGTGTTAGTGTATTTTTTCATTCTATTCTATTTTTTTGTCTTTTCATGTCTTGATAATTTATTTCTTTTTTTATTAATTACACTTTATTCACTTTGTATCCCCCCACTTTGTATCCTCCCCTCCCCAAGTCCACTGATAGGGGAGGTCCTCTTCTCTCTCCTTCTGATCCCAGTCTATCAGATCACATCAGGAGTGGCTGCATTTTCATCTTCTGTGGCCTGGTAAGGCTGCTCCCCCTCAGAGGGAGGTAATTAAAGAACAGGCCAATCAGATTATGTCAGAGGCAGTCCCTCTTCCCATTACTATTCAACCCACTTGGACACTGAACTGTCATGTGCTACATCTGTGCAGGGGTTCTAGGTTGTCTCCATGGATAGTCCTTGGTTGGAGTATGAGTCTCTGGGAAGACCCCTGTGTTCAAATCTTCTGGTTCTGTTGTTCTCCTTGTGGGGTTCCCGTCCTCTCCAGCTCTTACTATTTCCCACTTCTTACATAAGATTCCATGCACTCTGCCCAACAGTTGGCCATAAGTCTTAGCGTCTGCTTTGATAGTCTGGTTTTTTATATCTACCACCCTTCTCCATCTCTAACCCCCTTCTAAGCCCTCCACATTAGGTAGGAGAGAAAGAAAGTTAGAGGGGAAAGAGGGCATAGTTCTCTTTAGATTGCTTTCTGTTGATTAAGGCTGTTGGGTGCCTTGCAACAGGTCCAATCTTCCTTGTCAGGATATCTCCAACGTCTTCTTGTCTCTTTGCTCACAACCACTTGACAAACCACAACAACATCAACCAAAAGCAGTAGGGGGAGTAGCAGCTCTCCTCTTCCTCCTCCTCCTTGTCCTTCGTATTCTGTCTTCTTCGAGTGCCTCTCAGTCCCTTTCAGGACTTTTATATTTATACCCTCTCCAGAGTCCCCAGAATTAAACTATCTGCAGTTATCAAAGATCATGTCCCTGCCAGTGCAAAAGGCAAATCATAATCACCTGCTGTGAAGCAGCCTCTTATCCCACACCTGGGATTAAAACAAAAATGTATTCACATAACATAACTGGGTTTCAAAAGAAATTATAACTCTCACTACAAAAAGGCACTCTTTCAAGGTGCAACTTAAACATTTTAAATGCAAGTTAAGAAATAATTATTGATAAGTTGAAATTTCCAGTCATATTGATACATAATGACATTTTATATGTTACAGAAATACATGAACTCAAATTAAAGAATTTGCATGGAATTTTGGATATGGTCCAAAGATGCCAGGTGTGTGTGGGGGGGGGAGTCTGTCAAACTGAGGCAAAAATGCAAATGGCTGATTTGTGAATATATGCCTGAAACACTGGGGAGGACTTTGATGTCATGTCTGCATGTTAATTACAGGGTTACTACAAGGAACTTTCTTTATTATATGCTATGTAGTAATAGAGTTCAATGAAAAAAAAAACCTATCGTTAAATGTAGATAGTTTTAAAGTAATTGAAATTATTGTTTTCAACACTGTTAATAATTGGGGTCATTTTATTTTAAATTAGTAGTGCCGTAATTTCATGACTTATCATCTGTCCTCAAATATATTGAAAAGGTAACGTCCTAACCATTAGAAGTGATAGATTTGCCTGGTCAAAGCATTTAGCTGTCCTGTGCCAAAGGTTATTCGTTCAGTAGTTTTTCTGTTTGTACCACAAAAACCTACCATCATGGTCATTTTATGCACAGGGGAGATATGAACTAGAGCAGTTTAAGTTCATGTACAATCTCTTTAGCTGTTGAGTGTTCAAGCATGGGTCGGCTCAATTCTCCAAAGTAAATATTTGGATAATAATTAAATGAGAATGAGATACACATTCTTATACAACAAGGGAATATATTAATTGAATCAGTCATTGAACAATATTTATTCTCTGTGTATTGTGTGTCAGAATTTCATGTAGGTACAATTTCCAACAAGACAAATTTGGCATTATTTTTATAGCTTGCTGTTGCTTGTGAACTTCTGTCTTAGCCACTGTTCCTGAAAAAAAAAATGAGTTTTAAGGTTTTGAAAAAAGCTTGACAATTTTAACAAGATAAAAGCATGGTCACAGTGAATTTATTGTTATACAAGAAAAAGTTTTAAAAAATATTACCATAAAAATTGGTGTATAGTTTTCTAGCTAAGTATTTTCAGGGGAGGAAAAAAAAAAAACTAAGATAGTCTGTAATTCTAAGTCCACGTCTTTTGGTAATGAAAACCTTTTTAAAAGTTGTATAAAATATCAAATTAGATTCATGTGATCAAAAGGAAATACAAGGCAAAAGTCAGGATGAGAGTTTTTCATTTGAATGGAAATGATCACTAAGGGTTTTCCTTGTCTGATTTCTTATTAAATTCCTGCCATTTTTGCACACTGTGTCCTATTTCTCTGACATTCTACTGAATGAAAAATGATAGAGCACAGCTAATGATTTGATTATAGTCTAGAATTATATCTGATATGTCAAGATAAATGTTAACACTGATACAGAATTTATGGATTTGTAGGCAGTATTTAATTTTTGGAAAGGAATGTCTTATCAAAATTATTAATCATTTATTATTGTCTGCAGAGTTGTGTGGCAGGTTTCATTACACAGCAGTAAAAGATGTTGAAAATAATCTCTTTCCAGAGTGTCACACAACACCTAAAGCATTTTGAAGAGGAGCAGTTTTAATCTGGTTTTCACAAAGATTTATACCATCATTAGTTTTCTAGAAAGAGAATTTATTTATCTGAAGAGAAAGGAAACTGCAAATAAATGTGCATTGCTAAAAATGAACTTCTACGAGGCCACAGGATTCAGGGATGTGCTCATTAATAGATTATGTGTTTTATGTTTACATCAAGATAAAATATATTAGTCTTTTGAGCATACTTTCAAAATCTGTAAAACTACTACAGAAAAACATAGTTCAGGGTTGACCAATATGCATAAGAAGCTAGGTTTGATCACTTATAGCACTGATAAAAAAAAAAAAAATTGGAAATGGCCAGGTAGGGCAGGGGAGGGAATAGAGGAAAAAGAACATCACACTAAGGATATTTAAGAAATCCATAGAGAAAATTTTAAGTTTACACATACACTCTATCATACACTTACACATACATGAACACAAGCATATGTGTAATTTTTAATAGTTTAATTGGAATTAACATACATGGAGGGATGATGCTCATTCCCAAAGCCACTGGTAGCCCAACCACTGGCAGGTACATGATACTACTTGTGAAGTTGTCAAGAAGGTCTCAGAGACCACAAAATAACACAACTTTTTGGGAATGTTTTTTGGTTTCTTGCTAGAAGTTTATAGTAAGACTTATAAATTTGATAATAAACAGTTTGATCACAGAACAGAGGTATTTACTGCTACTGATCTAAAAGCATTCTTCTTGCTAGATAGCTTTAATGGTGCTAGAAGATGCTTTGCATTTTGCTGGGGCAGAAAAGTAATCAAACTGTCTTATCCAGCCCTCTAGTTAGATGTAAGAGCCACCCCACAGGAGAGAACTCCATGCCTGGTATCATAAATCTGGTCAAGGATTCATGCTGGGAAGGTCATAGTCCCTACTACTATTGATTTGCTAAAATGTCAGAACACTAAACTGCCTCCTAAATAATATCCTTATACCCACAGACTACTGAAAATCTCACCTCTCATCAAAGAAGCTTATTCATGCAGTGGGTAATAGTTAATGAAGAAACTCATCCCTGGTCAAAGTACAGGGATGATGTTATTGGACTTGTCAGTCCTAAATGGGATTGACCTAGCACACCCTGTCCTACTCAAGGCTCAGGAAAAGACCGTGGAAAAAGATTGTAAGAACCACAGGTTGGGGAAAGATTGCTGGGAAATAATGGCTTCTAATTATGGCAGGGATGACAAACTCATGAACTCAGAACACCTGTATTTGTCTACACAAGACCTGCATATATCAAGCCAGTCAACATTCCTGCTTGGATTGGAAAGGGGTTCGTGAGCACTAGCTGAGGAGCCCTTGGAAGTTACGATGGTCAATGTGATCAGAAGAGTCAGTGTTCCTCAGCAGTGTGGTGTGAAGAGGAGGAGGCAGAGGACATGAAGTTCAGAAAGAAGGGGTTGGTGAATGGGGACGCATATGACCTACATTAATTGTATTCCTGTATAAATTACCAAAGAATAAACACAAATTAAATAAACCGAAAGCTGTGAGTTTGCTTTATTGTAAACTAATTGATACAATATTTTCTGCACTGACCTTCTATTCTAAGAAGACGATTCACTAGTGAGGGTGAGCATTCCATTTGAAAACATCAAAGGGCCAACTTTGAAAAGCTAGTATTGAAGTAGTTCAAATACAGTCCACCTTACCTCATGCTAGTTGAAATCTGCTTTTTCTATCTGGAAATTGGAGCATTGTCAGAGGTCTTGCACAGTGCTAAGGAGACTCTTGGCAGTTATCTGTTCTGCACAGAAAACAACAACTAAATACAAACAGAAAGAACATCCTTACCAGGCAAAAGTGGAAAACCTCTGCTTTTACTGTATTATCTAGCTATGGCAAGCAGAAAGAGAGGATTTGATTACCCCGTCTTTCTTCTTGAAATAAAATTACTACATAAATGTAACAGTTATTTTATAGGTGCTAAAATCATGTTAATCAAGAGCACCAGTGAGTCTTTGGGAAACAATGGCTTCAGTATATTGAAAACTAAGCTCTACCGAAAGGAGTTTATATACATATATAATATTTGGTTCTAGGAAATAATTTCTTTATTTGAAAAACTGGGTTGAAAAATGGTACCTTACAAATGAAAGTTGCTCTTTAATACTCAGTAGCATAAAAGCTTGGGGAGTACACACATGATTGGAACTCAGGCCTTAGATGTGTTCTGCACAGATAACAGGTTGACTAGAGCTAGAAAATAGTTCCACAGGGAGAATTACATTTTTGTATTTGAAGCTATAATTTGTTTTAAATGACCTACTATATGACATGAGAAAAAATTAACATGTAAGAAAATAGAATTTACATTGACTATGTACTTGGCTTAAATTTTTTTTTTTTTCATTCAACACTCTTTAACTGTGGTGACCTAAGTTTCTCCTTTGAAAAAGAAAGTTTTTCCGGTTTGTTCAGGGCCAACGTGGTTTTGCTGCCAGGGACAAATTGAAGAGCCAGCATCAGCAATGTAAACTATTTGTTTTAAGTATGTGGTGTAGGAGTATTTGCTTTTGACAATAGCCTGATTGTACTAAAAAAATGAGCGACCATACTCACACTTAATAACAACTAAGCTACAGATTTAGGGGTGGGGACTGGTAAAGAGAAAACTATTCTTTTGTATAAAATGACACTTTTACAGAACTGCCCATTCCAATTATGATGTTTAACATAAACTGACAGCCCTCTGTGTTAAGAAATCCTATAACAGAAGTGGTCACATGCACTCTTGACAATGTCAGGTTCTTCCTGGAGTGTCTAGAAAAGTCTTCAGTTTCCCCTTAATAGACCCAACTTCTAACCCCTTCTTCGTTTCCATTATTCACTATGGCTTATTTCCTGTTTGTTAGTTTTATTATCTATGTTTGAGTTTCCTTTATCAGTTGGCTTTCTTTCCAGGACTTGTTTAGAATCCTTTCTTCCTGCCCCTATTCCACTGACTACAGGGTCTTGGCAGATTATACTTTAATTTTAGAATGTGCTTTATGCTCTCCACCAAGGCTGCCAGTTTGTTTGCTAAGAATCTTACCCTTTCTTGTGTCAAATATTACAATACACTGCTCACAAGTTTTCTTACCAGAATCACCAGCAGCTCCCCATCAGTCTGCTATACCTTTGCATACAAAACTGTTATCGGCTGTTTCCTTAGAACATAGTAAAACACATTTTTAGACTATACGGGGCCTTAAAACGATATACCCTTTGGAATATACTGCAATTCCTCTGCATAGTAAACCAGTTCCTTCATGATTTATTTCCCTTCTTGCACTGCCTCCTACCAACGAAGCATTGCATGCTCACCTCATTTATGGGCAACCCCCTGATGCACTAGTAAGGAATGGGCTGTTAGGAGTTGGGGCTTGGTTCCAGAAAGGAATCAGTGGAACTATACTTTTGTAGGTTTAATCTCCTTGCCCCCAGACTCCTGGTATTTGTTTCCTGCCTGGCACATGGGAAGAACAGGAATCGTGTTCCAGGATGTCTTGATGGGATTAACAAAACTGCAGTAGGAACTAAGACCTGACATGCAGGATTCAGAACTAAGCAAGGGAGCCACTTGTCAGACTCTCTGGCAGAGAGTTCCATGGGTTCAATATATCACCTACATTCATGTGCTGTAGGCTTAATATCTCATTGATGCTATTTTAGAAGACGAGGCCTTAAAAGAAGGCGCAGCATGAATAAAATGGTATTTTTCACAGACACGAGCAAGTTGTCATAGGAGAGGGTGTTATGAAAGATATCCTATTTAACCTAGGGAGCTTTATTGTATTTGCTTGATTGTTTTTGTCATCTTCTCTGTTGTGATAAAATGAAGGTCCTTTCCAGATTCCTCCACTCTGCCCTTGGACTATAGCCTCTAGAACTATGAGTACAACCA
This sequence comes from Psammomys obesus, assembly GCF_907164565.1. Lineage (NCBI taxonomy): Eukaryota > Metazoa > Chordata > Mammalia > Rodentia > Muridae > Psammomys > Psammomys obesus. Next base: position 27,374,129 of record NW_026592890.1, on the reverse strand, counting down.
ATGACTAATTCTGTATACCTAGAGAAAATGAATAAAAAAAAGAATTGCAAGTATATCTTAGGTCAACAGAAATCTGTTAATAAATTAGGAAGGATGGAGAAGAGAGTTATATTTCTTCCTTAAACAATGGTCTAAGGTCTAAAAGAGACTATCCATACTAAGAAAACAATTGCAATCCTCGTTGTATTAGCAAATACTATGAAAATACAAAGAAAATCTCGCTTATCCAACAACAGTCAGGAAGGGTGAATGGTGCAGTAGTCTTACTTGCTTCAGGATGGAAACTGCAAAGAAGCATTCCACCAAGGCACTGTCTGCACTTAGCTCTGAGGTGGCCATAAGATCAGTGTTTTTTAATTGAATAAATTAATGAGGGTACAAATTTGTTGACAAAAATATAAGACCTAATTAAATTATTGAAGTACAAGGCCAACAATGTTTGAATTCAATTGAAAAGAGGGTGGCTTGTTTGTCAAACACAATCAGTTGTTAACTATTCTGAGGTTTGATACAAAAGTCGTATACTTGGTTGAGACAAAAAACGAAATTATGAAAGGATCTTTCCATTTTGTTATAAAAACTGTTTTCTGAGATGACCAGTTCTGACTTTAGAAAACACAGGTAAAAACAAGACTACAAATAAGGACATTCAACCGAGTCTACATAAACAGAATAAATTTGAGCTCAGAATTAATATTAAAAAGTTAAACCTGGCTTGGTGGTTTGGGAGGCTGAGGCAAGAGAAAAGCAGAGAGCTTGAGGGCAACTTGAGCTATAGTGAATTTTCATGCTCACCTGTCTTAATAAAGCCATAGAGAGAGAGGGTGGGTACTCTATGGATAAGTGCATATTTTACTTGGAAAATTTAGGTAAAGTTGTTAGAGTAAAGCCAAAAGGCCTAGAGTTACATGGAATGGCAAGGGTCTAATTTGTTTCAACAAGTAATTCACAAGTCCATCTTGTCAATGTTATTGGCTTAGTTAGGTTTTCTATTGCTGTGATGAAATACCGTCACCAAAAAGCAAGTGAGGGAGAAAATGATTTATTTGGCTTACACTTCTGAATTGTAGTCCTATCACTGAGGGAAACCAGGAGAGGAACTCCAACAGGGCAGGAACCTGGAGGCAGGAACTGCTGCAGAGGCCATTGAGGGGTGTTGCTTCTTGGCTTGCTCTACAAGGCTCTGCTCAGCTGCTTTCTTATAGAACCCATGACCGCCAGCCCAGGAATGGCACCATCCACAATGGGCTCAGCCCCCCCCATCTGTCACTAAAAAAAAAAAAAAAAAAAAAAAAAATTGGCCCATAGGCTTGCCTATATTTTATGGAGGCAGTTTATCAGTTGAAGGTTCCTCGTCTGTGATGACTCTGGGTTGTGTTAGGTTGACATAAAATTAGTCAGAACAATCTGTGTTACAAAAGACATAGAAGTGATTTCTATACATTTCAGGGTTAAAAATGCTTTACTGAGAGAAATGGCTGACTTTATCATTCACAGATATTAAACAGTTAAAACTTGCAAGAATCTTAAAGAGTCAGTCACAGTTATTTATGCAAACACTTTAACCAATGAAGGTTTCAGAGTCTTTTGTCATTAAAGCAATTCTCTTTTTTTATTTTTAGATTTGTATTTTATACGTACACATGTATTTAAAAAATATTGTATGTTTCTGAAGCCCCACAGACAATATCCTTTAATTTTAACCCATTTCAATTATTCTTCCCATGGATTATATTTGTACTATTTAAATTCTGAGTCAAAGGAACCACTCTAAAGACGTCTTTATTCTGTTGTTAGCAGAAACAATTACAGATAATTACATAATGGGATTCTAAATTCTAATGTTCAAAAGATCATTCAATGACTGTTAGTAAAATACTGAGAGTGACAACAATTTAGACATTGTTTCGATACCTGAATCTGAAAGTTAATTGTAAAACATTTAAAATCATGAGTGGGTTATTAATAAATTACGGTTTTAAATTATTTGTTCTTCAGGCTTTATTTGCAAAAATAAAGAATGGAAGATGTATATACTAAGCATGACTTGGACAATACAAGTATTTTAAATAAATATAGTCTATTTTGTAAAGGGAAACAGATTGTTTAGCTGGACCAATTACAAATAGCCCAGCTTTGCTCTTTTACTGTAGCATAGCAAGAGTAGACATCATTTCAGAACAGAAACATTTTTTTTTTGCTTGTTTGCTTTTTCAAGGTAGGGTCTCACTCTGTTGTAACCCACACTGACCTCAAAAACCACTATGCTCCTGCGTCAGCTTCCTGAGTCCTGCAATTATAGGGGTGTGCTACCACTCCTGGCAAATGAATCAGTTTATAAATATTTTGGCTGATTGTAATGAATTCATTCATTTTAGTATGTCATTTTTAGGTGCTTAGGCCTTTCAAAATTAAAATAATTGTAATTATTGGAAAAAACCAATTGATCCCTTCCCCCATCCCATTTATTTTTCTATACGTTTTTCTCATCCTACTTCCCTATTCCATTCCTTCACTTACTGCCATGTTAGTAACAGACCCAATGAAGTTCTGTTGATTCCACTTAAGTTATTTATGGCAACACAAACTGTTTATGGCCTTTCCTGGAAAAGAAATGTCTGGGGAACATTTTTATACAGATCCTAGAGTTGTATCATCCATTTCTCATTTCCTGTACGACCCTTCTATTGTATTCACAGCACATCACTGCATCTGAACCTATGATTTCAAAGTAGGACAAGGCTTTTGTTACATAAATAAATGCTAGTTAAAGGTCAGAATATGCACATATTTGCTTTCATGATGTTGTGCTTTATTTTCTTAAGGAAAATAAGATTTCCCTCTCCTTGTCCTTGCCCAGTAAGCTATTAGGGTTGTGCCTTCACAGGAAGTTTTGGGAGCTGCATAAAGTGTAAAGAAGATGATGGGAAATGATTTCTGATGAGTTGAAAGAGTTCAAACAACTTCCAAATATTTCTAGAATGTAATTTATATGCATTCAAAATTCGCTTGCTTCTTTTTAAAGACAAACTGTATATTCTTACCCTCTGGTATATTCATTTTTATTTACTTATTTATTTAATGTGCATGAGTGTTTGCTTGCTTGTATGTCTGTGCATCCTTTGCATGCCTGGTGCTAACAGAAACCAAAGAGAGCTACAGATCCCCTGGGAATGGAATTTCAGGGCACTGTGAGCCACCACAAGGATGAAGGGAACTGTATGCAGGTCCTCTGCAAGAACAGCATGTGTTCTTAAACCCTGGGTCATCTCTCCAGCCGTTATTGTTATATTCTTTAGTGTTGTTTATATTCATAGAAGTTGAAGAACAGGCACTTCTTTAGAGCCACCATTTTCCCATGAATAAATCTCCCAGGACATCCTGAACACCACCCTAGTTAAGTGCTAGATGTTTCCAAGAATTTTTTTTTAATCACGTGAAACCATTTTAAAGTAGTTCTCATGAGTATTTCTCAACACTTCAAATTAACATCTCAACCTCACTAACATCAATGTTTAAAAGAAACCATCATTCTGTGTTGATAGGTATAAACACTTACAGTGCAAAAATATGAAGGTTCTTTGGCCGTTTTTTCCATAGAAACTTTAAAATAATTTGTTAGCCGCGAGTATCAATCTTATTTGAACTACTAAAAAGTTTTGTGCATGTTAAATCCAAATATATAAACACAAATATATCTGTGCTATATTTAATACTAGAAAATGTATTGGTTTGGGCTGTAAATTATTCACTTAGGCATACAGCTATTAGGGGAAGAAGCTGACCAAATCCCTTTCCAAAGAAGTACCTTATTTGCTTTACATTTAAGTGTACTCCTTGCCCAGGTATACAATCATGTTAAATAAATAATACATATACACCACACTGCATAGTCATGTGTCATAGTTAAGGCATAAAATTGAAATGTTTTAATAAGAGAATTTGCCTGCTATACAATATTGATATTGGGATAATTTAAAACACCAGTTTCATTATAAGTTTTCTGGATGTCTGAGATTACATATTACATGTTTGTCTGTGTACATACATGGGCTAATATATGACTTATGGGTGGTGGCTAATCATCCTGGAGTTATTTTGTATTTTCTATATGTTTCCAATCAATATAAAAAAGCAAAGTGTCACTGAAATGATTGCAAAATAGCTCATGACTTAATTTATTTTCTATTGGGATAAAAAATAATTCCAAATAAAGTTTCCAGTAAATATGTGTTAGGGTCAAAATGTAAACTGTTAAATTTATTAATCTTCAGGCATGCTAAATTTCAATGTTTGCAGGAATATTTAGAGTTGTTAAAATGAACTAGACTAACTCCTCAATATTTAGAAAAACCTCTTTGGATTCTTTTCTCAATAAACATCTCCCAACATGGATGTACAACTTTCTTGTTTAGCTTACCAAGCCTTTCTGGATAATATCTAAACAAATTGCTTGTACTGTTTTGTGGAATCTGAAACACTGAAAGTAAATGGGAGATCAACATTCAGTCCTACCTTGGGACTTGTGGGACTGATTTTACAGCACAGAACATTCAATTTCATAGTCTCAGAAGTGTTCCATGACTGCAAACGTTTTAAAGATTTATTCCCTGAGCAAGACATATTCGCTGACTCTACCCAACAGGATTATGCTTAGATATCGAATGCTCTCCAATGCAATAATAACCACAGGCTCTTTTGAGTAGCTATAAGATACTTGAGTTTTCTCTCAGGGGAATTTATTCTGTTGCTTAAGAATTCTTACAACCAAGTCACGATGGTGTTGTTATTTCACTTTTTTCTCCCTGTAGCCTCAGGAAAACACACACAAACACACACACACACACACACACACACACACACACACACACTTTCTGATACTTCCAATACTCAGTATTCTGCTGAACAATATTGCAAGCAAGTAGCTAGTTACAATGTTTTGGTTATGCATCTTTATTGGTCAGGAATTAGCCTTTAACATGAATAACACAAACTTTCAACTGTGTATTCATTACATTGAACTCTGTGGTAATATTGTAAATACAACATGAAAGTATCTATTTCTTTCTTTTACCTAAGGATATTTTTGCAGACGTTTCATAGCTTAAAACGACAAATGTAAAGTGGTCCACACTTGCTGTCTCTCTTAATTTCACTGCTATTTAGACATCAAGCACCTAAAATATAGGTCTCATTTCCCTGTCTCATTTCCAGCCTCTTCATTAAACATTTCTCAACTTTCTTCTCTGTAGCTTTCAAAGCGCACCCAATGGCTGTATTCATTTTGTTTCTTATCAGCTCTTGCGAAAGCCATTTAGTTTTGGTTCTTAATCCAACTCATAGTTAATCTTTCTCAGGTGAGATTAGTCTCACTTTATCAAGCTCTCTTTATATACTCTTCTGCCTACATGGAGCATTTGTTCTCATGTTTTATTTTTTCTGAGACTATAGTTTCTGTGAATTTATTCATGCTGACAGTGTCTACTCTTAGTGTATAAAATTATAACTAATATACATTTATATTTAAGGGATCCAGTTTACAGCAAGCTTGACATGTTAAAGCCCTGTGTTCCAGGAGTGCTGCTTGGTTAATATCTTCAGCTTCTAGGACATAATAGCTATTATTCTCTGAATGCAACTGTCCTAGTTTTAAGTGTAGTGATTTTGGAATTTTGTTGATGCTGTTGTTTTGAGGTAGGGTCAAGCTCCATAGGCTTGGGCTCCCTAGAACTTGTTATTTAGTAGCCCAGAATACTCGAATTTATAGCGATCAATCCTCTTGCCTCCGCCTCTCTAGTGCTCTGATTACAGGCATCTACCACCACAGCTAGCTTTGTTTCTGGAATTTCCTCTCTATTTTGTTAGATATGGTTTTATTTTTATTTTTAATTAAATTTTTATTTTTTTACATTAATTACATTTTATTAACTTTGTATCCCAGCTGTAACCCTCTCCTCATTCCCTCCCAACCCCACCCTCCCTCAGTTCACTGATAGGGGAGGTCCTCCACCCCTTCCATCTGATCCTAGCTTATCAGGTCTCATCAGAACTGGCTGCAATGTTCTCCTCTGTATCCTGGCAAGGCTGCTCCTCTCTCAGGGGGTGTAGTCAAAGAACCAGCCACTGAGTTCATGTCAGAGACAGTCCCTGTTCCCCATACTAGGGAAACCCACTTGGATACTGAGCTGCCATGGGCTACCTCTGAGCAGGGGTTCTAGATTATATACATGCATGTATATAATGCATGTATATAATCGTTAGAGTATCAGTCTCAAAAAAAGACCCCTGTGCCCAGATATTTTGGTTCTGTTGCTCTACTTGTGGAGCTCCTGTCCTCTCCGGGTCTTTCTAACTCCCCCTTTTTTCATATGATCCCTTGTATTCTGCCCAAAGTTTGGTTATGAGTCTCAGCATCTGCTTTGATACACTGCTCTGTAGAGTCTGTCAGAGGCCCTCTGTGGTAGGCTCCTGTCCTGTTTCTTGTCTTCTCCTTCTAATGTCCATCCCGCCTGTCTTTCTAAGTGAGGATGATTAATCCTCACTTAGGTATGCTTTTAAATAATAATAAGACAGTTAAGTTAACTTGATAAGGCTATCAATATTCTAATATTTGTTTTATTTTATAAATAGAAAGCCTAAAAATGTTATTGAATAAGTCTTAATAAAATTATAAAACTATAATTTTATGTTGCTTTTATTTTCAAAGGATATTTTTATGTTTATTAATCAAATCCTTAAAACCATCAATAGCTTTATTATAATTTGTTTAGATCAGAAGACTTAGATTTCTGGAGGCTGTGAGGGTTGCCCAAGATCACACATCAGCAAATGGCAAAACCAGGTCTTGAAAGATTCTGGGAAATGTATATAGGTTTTCATAAATATCATATGATCTTTGTTTCTGTCTTAGTGAAGAAACACCATGACCATGGCAATGCTTATAACGGAAAACATTTAATTTGGTCTGGATTACAGTTTCAGAGGTTTAATCCGTTATCATCATGGAAGCAAAGCAGAGTTCAGGGAGACATGGTGCTGGAGAAGGAGCTAAGAGTTTCTACATCTTGATCTGCAGGCAGCATAAGCGGACTGTGTATCACACTGAGCATAACTTGAGCATAAGAGACTTGAAAGCCCACCCTTAACAAGGCACACTCCCTCCACGAGGCCACACCTATTCCAACAAGATCACATTTCCTAACAATGCCACTCCCTGTGGGCCAAACATTCAAACACCCAAGTCAATAGGGGCCATATTTAGTCAAACCATCACAGTTACTAAGCACAGGTTAATTAAGTACTGATCCATGTCTAAGTACTGTTTCCTTAAAGAAACAATTTTTAAAAGCTTGCTTCTTAATATTCTTTTTATTTATTTGCTTTATAAAATGAGTAATAATTCACTTCTCTGGTATAAGGCACAATAGAAGGTTAAAAATGAAAATCAGGGGCAGGAGAGATGGCTCAGTGGTTGAGAGTATTGACTGCATTCACAGAAGACCTGGTTTTGGCTCTCAGCACTCCTGTCTGGAAATTCACAACCACCTCTAGCACCAGTTCCCCGAATCCAACACCTTCTTCTGTCCTCTTTGAGTACATGCATGTGTGGGCTCACACAGGCATGCACAAATGTTTAAAAAGATAGCAAAGACCATATCTCACCCAGAAACTGAGTTTTACATTGTGAGTACAAAATAGTAAGAGGCATATGTACGCCTTATTTTGAATGAGGTTCAAATTCAGCACAAGTTGGACAATATGCTTATAAAATTGGAAAGTAAATTATATTTTTTCAAAGATCTAAGAAGTTACTTCCTAAAATTTTTAGTCAATTTTCTATCCTCAGTGTATTTTCCTCACATGGTGATGACCTGTCCCCATTGGCCTTAAGGGACTCGCTGGTCTTGCTATTTGTTCAGTGTGTTTGAACAAATCACATGCTTCTGCCATAGGCAAGGGAACAGACTCTTTCCATCTACCTGGTTCTGAGACCCCGGAAGTTCCTCAGAGTTACAATGTGATGAGACTGCTGGCTAGCAGGAGCAGGCAGTGACATCCCTTCCTGTTGCCTGCTTCAGTGGAATTCAAGAATGGTATCAGACTTGTTTTTGGGCCTTAAAACTTTCAGTCTGAGATTAGTGCAGTCTGGGAGGCTGCGAATTCCAAATTCCAACTGTTGTAACTTAATTCTGAGAGAAGTGTACTCTGTCTTGGTCAGGGACTTGGGAGATGAACCTAGTTAAAACCTTATGTGCTTATGATTTTTATACACACGCGAAACCCCAAGCACAAATGCCTCTATTGGAAACCAGGCTTTGCTTTCCAATGAGGAATTCAGGGTCGACACAAGGCTATCTGTAGGTTGAGTATGAGTGCCCAAGCAAAATATTTAACTAACTCTATGACTAATATGTAGTTTGGGGCTTTAAAAAAAAATCTTTGCAGACCATTAATCACTGCCTCTAAAAGAGTCTTCATAGAAGGGTTCACACTCAGTTCATGTATCAGGCTTAGAGTTGCTCATTGTATTCTTACTACATGGAAAAAAAAGAAGAGAAGAGAAAAAAAAAAACCCAACAAATTGAATTACAGATAGGTCTAGAATCTGAGCTCTTCAAGTCAATATATTCCCTGTTCAGGAATATCAGGAGTGTCTTTACGGTAGTCAAACAGCTGGTTGTTGGTATCAGCTTTCCCATGGGCATGAAGGTAAGGTTTCAGCTCCACATGCATTTTTGTTCTCAGGAAAAGATCCTTAGCTAATGAATCACTCATCAGCAGGAAGAATGCTAGAAGTTGGGTGCTGCAGGGAAACATTCCACAGGAATACAGGGTTTATTGGCCCCAAGACTCCAACTATACTCTTCGAAAAAAAAGGTTACAGTATTCTGAGATGGTTCTCTGTCATAGATAACAATCATTGAATTATTAATAGGCACGGGACACTATTTTGATCCTTTATCTGTATTAGTGCATTTAGCTCTTATAATTGTATTGCATGTTACCTAATGTTTACTATTCCTATTTCAGTGATGAAAAAACTGGGCCCAGGGAGAAGTTGGATAGTTTTCTGAGAATCTCACAGCTAAAAGGTAGGATAGCTAAGATCCAACCTCCATGTTAGAATAAAAATGACAGAAAGCAATAGATGGAAATCCATGTTTTATTATAAAAACAGTTGCATTATGTTTATTCATGTGAGGCAGAGAGAGAGAGAGAGAGAGAGAGAGAGAGAGAGAGAGAGAGGAGAAACAGATCAAAGTCCAATCATCAAGCTTGGTAGCAAGAACCCATACCTGTTGATCAGATCGCTGACCTCGAAGGCAATGTTTTAAACTGTGGAACTCAATCAGTCCTCGGACGTCTCTATACTTATGTGGAATACTCATACATAAGGCAAATATCTGAAATAGTAAAACAATATACTTGGCAACATTGCTTTTCCCATTATTATGGTTTAATATTGTTGTGACTAGTGAGAACTTTTAGCGAGTCAACTGTAGTACCAATATTCTTGGATAGCATTGTGGATAGTATACAAGGTTAGACATAGAAAGCCCAAGTCTCAGATTCTTCAGTGCCAACTAACAGGATGGCTTTGCACATCAGAAACCAGAAAATGATGGAGTAATGTGATCATAGAATATACAGATGAGTGTGTTTTTCTAGTACACTGTATTCCAAACAAAATTTGGGAAGCCAGGAGAGTGATTTAGGAAGCATACACAACTAATAGCTACATCATATGTAGCAGAAAATTCTTTCAGACACTGAATCATTTAATTTGATAACATGCAACTCGTCTCCTTGTGCCCCCTTTGGTGCTTTCTCTGTTGTAGCTAAAAAGTCATGATCAAATACTGACATCTAGGTTGTCTCCAATGCTCTAAACTGTTAATGGTTTTGCATTTAGGTCTGTGATCTATCAGAACTAAATTTGTGAATGTTATAGAATCTATGTTTAAATTAGCCAACGTGTAAACAAATTCTCAATTGTTCAGCGTCATTTGTTAAAAAGTCTAGGCTACTCTTTTCCCATAGAACTGCCTTTGATTTTATGTCAAAGATCACTAACTGAATTGCTGTGGGTCTTTTCCTGGTTCTCAAATTCTATGTCATTTACTTGTATCTTTTTTATTATAAACTAACAAGCCAATGCCATGTTTCCTTAATTAATGTGATATAATAATCCTTGAAATTATTGCCATGAGCCTTTGAACTTTATTCTGCAGGGTCATGTTGAATATTCTGCATTTATATTTCCACGGAGGCTTAACAATCATATTGTCAATACCTATGACGTAGCTTGCTATAATTTTTATTCAGACGATAATGTACAGGTCAAGTGACAGGAATTACTCTTAGGACAATGTCCTCATCCAGTCCATCAACACATATTTGCATATGAATACATGTGTGTATATACAGATGCATATACAAGGAGAAAGAGAAAGAGAGAGACAGAGACAGAGTCAGCAATTGAGAGGCATTCATTCACACAATTACCCAAGCTGCGTGTTCTTGCCACAGTAATAGGATGCTAAAGTGGTTAGAGGCTATCCTTAACTTGTTCCTGATCTTGGGAGAAATCATCTAATTTTGGACAAAGTATGTGTCTGCTGGTATCCTTTATCTGATTAAGAGCATCTTTTTCCCATTTTTTGCCAGTGGTGAGCATTAGAGTAAAAATTGTTTATTTCCCCTAGCATTTGATATACCTCCTAAGGGTTTTGTTTTTGTTTTTCTTGTTATTTTCATGGAGACTCCCACCAATAAATTTTTAAAATGTCAAAGCAGCCCCATTTACTTGCACTAAATTTCACTTAGTGGTATCTGTAGTATTAAATGTTTGTATGGGTTTAATTTTTAATGTACTCCCAAGAGATTGTCATTGACGTTCATGAGAAATATTAATCTGTGAATTTCTCCCTACAGCATCCATGCATCAAAAATTCTTTTTTACATAAATTAAAATGGAAAATTCAACAGGCAACACTAATTTTAGTATATTTCTAAAGGTTTATTATAAACACTCCCCTTCATTTTATGATCAATGTTAATGTTATGTTTATTTGGCTTCCTTATCTCATTAGAATACAACTCAGCAGCTGAATTCAAAACGTCTTCAGTAACCGAATGAATATATATATATATATATTGAATATAATGAATATATTCACTGATGAAAATACCCAGGAGATTACTATGAGGGCTGATTTGCACCAGTTTTAATATTTTAATTTTAAAATATTAATAATCTCTTCAAAATCACATAGATTAGAAGATACAAATAGTTTGATTGCACTTGGGGGAACATTAATGAGTTTCTGTTTCCAGAAGTGAGATGTCATACCTGTGTGAATCGTGATTACAGGACAGAGATGTAGAGCCCTTCACATCTCACAGGACAGAAAGGGTGAACAGACGGCTAACTGAGCACATGTAGTACTTTTGTAAGAGTGCCCCTGATTGGGTCCTCAAGGAAACTTGAGGTGACACCCATTTTTATTCTATGTACTTTCAGCAAGAAAAAAAAAGTGAGCTGGGTTCAGAAAACTTGTCACAAAATACTTAAACTAACATATTAACTCACAGTGTGGGACATTGTGGTTTCTACCGCTGGAAGAGTCTGTCAGTGTGACATCTATTTGATTTGCAAAAATATCTTAGAATAATGGTTTTTGTTTTGTTTTGTTTTGTTTTTTGTTTTGTTTTTTCTGCGCCTTTTCTTTGGAAGGAAGAAAACTTGAATTCGGAAGGTAGGAATCGGCAAAGGAAGCCCAGTTCACTGCAGCGTCCACTCTACTCTCTTAGGACCTGTCGCGGAGTCAAACTAATTTGCTTCTGAGTCCATCACTTCTCCTTTCTCCTTCATCAGTATTGACTAAGGATTCACTTCCTGTGCAGTGAAGTTTTCCTGTGGAAGTTTCCATTACTGTCATGATGTTAGGTTTCATACTGTCTACCACTTTATTTGCTGATTCCTTTCCCTTTTAGCTTCTTGAACATTAAGCTGCCCTTTGTCCTGTGTCTTTGTCCAAATCCTCTTGGTCTCTTTCACAGTCTCCTTTTCATAATGTTTCTGATCTTATCATTATTTTCATTTTCCATGAGTTATCTTATCCAAATATATGGATTTAATGAGCTCTGTGAGACTTGGGACTCTTTTTTGGCCTCCTGACTTTGCTTTTTAATAATATTTGTACTATTTTTCTTTAACCCTTCAACTCAACCTGACCCAAAATTCTCTTATTGCATCTTTGCACTTACTAGAGCTTCCCTCTACATTCCTTCCTTTGTTAGCCTTCTGTTATTTTTAATAACTTATAACAACTGTCATGATAATGTAGCATAGGTATAATTGTATGAATTAGAAATCTGAAATGAATCAAAGTGGGTTCAAGCCAAAGTATTGGTGGTAGCATGGCCTTCTAATGCTCTGAGAACACAGTTTTTTAAATAGTAGCCCTTGATACAACATTGTGTTGTACAACAAAATGTTGATGTCAAAAAAATCAGTGAGAGTAAAAGGTTCCTTAATGTATAAGAACTTAAACCTATATCAGGATCAAGTACACTAGTTCAAAGAATTATGAGCATCTGGGAAATACTAAGAGTGGGATAAATGCTTTTCCCCAGGGAAGGTCCCACATTGGCTATCCACTATCAAGCGGTCAGCCCTGAGATAATATTTTTGTAGGTAACACTATATAGACTGTGAAGGTTGTATTTATATATTTAGGAACTTGTGAGTGTGTGTGTATAACAACAATGAAAGAAAAAGAGGCCACAAGTTTGAGAGAGAGCAAAAGAATATTTGGAAATAGAGTAAAAAAAAAGGGGGGGGCATGATATAATTATTATATAATTTCAAAAAAATAAATAAATTATTACAAAATAATCAAAAGCATAATGAATCTTAGGTGTTTGTAGTAGCACTGTCCAGTACCTGTTTGCCAAGTTAGATTTTAAAAGCTTCTATTTGAGTTACTTACTTGAGTTTCATTTTTTTAAAATAATTATATATATTTTGTCTTGAAATTAAGTCACAGTTCCACTCAGAGGGCTCTTATTTTTACCTAATCAACATACTTTTGAAAATAGAAAGCACACAGAGCCAGTAAGCTGAAGGCTTTCCTGCACTCTTGCTTTTCAGTGTCCTACCAAGAAATATCTTTTAATTTAATTTTATTTATATATTTATTTATTACAATTTATTCACTTGTATTCCTGCTGCAGTCACCTCCTTCATCTCCTCCCAGTCCAAACCATGCTCCCTCTTCTTCTTTCATGCCCTTTCTCCTGATAGGGAGGTCCTCCTCCCCTTCCCTCTGACCCTAGCCTGTTAGGTCTCAGCAGGACTGGCTGCATTGTCTTCCTCTGTGTCCTGGTAAGACTGCACCTCCCAGGGCCAGGTGATCAAAGAGATGGCCACTGAGTTCATGTCAGAGACAACCCCTGTATCCGTTACTAGCAAGAAGTATTAATGCTATGTTCTGATTTTCTTAAATCTTTTTTTCTTTATCTAGCATGCAAACTATTTCTTTCTCAAATACAGAAGTTCAAGTTTATTTTATATTCCAGGTAACATAAATAGATAGTAATTGTTCTTCCTCTGGTTTTTTGTTCCATTCTGCAGAAAGAAAGATAGATTAAAAGATAGATAAATCAATAGATATGTAGATAGTTCAATAAATTTATATATCAATAGATCCACAGAAAGATAAATACTAGAACAGTTGATAGAATAATAGATTGATCTATTGATTAATATATCAATTGTTTGATCAGTTATTGATATATCACAGATATATTATCAGATCAATGGATAAACAATCAATAGATCAATAGATAAATATATTGATGGAAATATAGGTACATCACTAGATTAATCAATTAATAGATAATTAGACAGCTATATTAGTAGATTGATAAATATATCAATAATTGATAGGTAAAAGGTAAAGCAATAGGTCAATAAATAAATTAATAGATCAACCGATAGACTGATAAATCAACAGATAAGTAGATCTATGGATTTATAGATAGATAAAAGATAAATCTCTCAACTGATAGATTGGTCTATCAATCTATCAATTGATCAATAGATTGATAGCTTAATATCTCAAAAATAGGTTAATCAATATTGATCAATGTGTAGATAATATATTGATTTATACACATTGATCAAACAATAAATAGATGAATATTTAAATATATTGATAGGGAAATAGATCAATAGTTGTATCTATATATTCATATCTAACTATTTGATTCAATTCACTCTTTCAGTGGCTCTTTAGAGCACCAGGCTTCAGGGTCAAGTGTCTGAGACTGTCATTCAAATTATTCATGTCTACACACTTGAGTCTCGTTTCCCTGGTTCCTGGCAAATTCTTTGCTATCTATCCTGTGTTCTAGTCTTAACTATTTTTTTCCAATTTTTTTCTTAAATGATGCATTTTTCTTGCTTAGTTTGCCTTTGCTTTGGCCTAACAGCCATGTTCCATTTTTGTTTTCTTTCTTATCTTTCTAGCATTCTCACTTCATGTTAAGATGGCAAAGATAGCCCTTCCTTGAGAAAGACTACTGGCAGGTCTGAGCAGAGAGTTGATCGTTGGCTCTGACCAGAGAGCACATCTTCTCGTGGAATGTACCCTGTGCTATGATTCTACTTTATTTACCAGTGTCTCTCAAGTCCTAAGAAACTATATCTTCCCCTTTGTTACCATCAGAATTATGAACTGATTGGCAGGAGGCAAATACTTAGAATTAGCCTAAAGTATAATTGTGTCTTGCAGATATAAAGCTATTGTAGGCATTAAAGGAATACTTCACTCTGAATTTACTGACAACAGTACTAGAGCTAATAGCCTCCTAGGCTTTCCCCAGTGAAAGGAGAAACCTGAATCCCTGTGGTCCTTTGAAATGATCAGGAATTCAGATGCTAACTCTGAGTGGTCAGGAAGGAATTTTCTCAGGCTCCAGTTTAGAGCCATGGACCATGAAGTTGAGTTTTGAAAGGCAGCATGGATGCATATACCAGATAGATTTTACAGGAATTGAAATGACATTTCCCTCTTGTCTCAATTCTTAATTGGCTGCTCACGGTCACTGGGGTGTTTACACAGCCTCAAGGCTGGCTCCATTCTGCGGCCATCTGTCTCAGTTATAAGCACACTACAAGTTCCATATGGCTTCTTAATTCCAATGAGCCTGAAGCATTCTCATGTTCCATAGGCCCAGTTGAGACATTACCTTATTTGTTTGGGGTTTAGAATAACTGGAATTGAAATTAGCAGTACTCTACATCTCTCAGAATGGTTTTCATTTAATAGAAGATGTTGCCATGGGCACCTGGCATCTCTGTCACATCTTTGCACATGTTTACTTTCTAAATAGAGAACAAATATGGGTTGTTTTTTCTTTTTTGCTCTGAAAATAATAGAAAGAAGGGCACATTTTCATTTATAATGTATAACACTAGCACCATTTCCACAAGATTCATGTTCAGCTTCCTAGTCCTTTCACAGAACAAAGCGCTATTCTTTCCATTGGCTTGAGCAGTGATGCCGATGCTTGGCTATCCTGCCCCTGAATTTCAGAACCAGAAGTGGATTAAGTGCTTTCATTGAAATAAAGCATCTTACAGTGAGTCGCCTGAATTGTTCCCTCCTGAGGACTTTTTGACCACGGATTTCACTTGCTTTGTCCTACTGAGCCCTTATCCTTGATCTGTGCAGTGAATTGTTATACTTTTTCTAGCTAGATGGTGTTGGAGAATTTAAGAATGCATCCAATTCATTACAATTCCATCTCTCAGATATTTGAATCTTAGTTCGCTAAGTCCTTCTCCTGTCCTCTAACACCTACCTTAATTTCCAAATCTTTGCTGCTTTCTTCATGATCTTAACTTTTTCTAACTTTCAATTCCTGTACTTATTATTTTCAGTCTGATCAACTGGACTAAATTATGCTTATTTCATTTGTTTTCATCTGGGAAGATTAATTATTCCATTGAAGATGAAACCTTTCTACTGTGCCCCAAGGTGCTCTTATCTGCTCATGGCAGCCAGTGTATCAGCGCACTGGCTGTTCTAGAACCCTGATTCTTTCATTCTCCTATTTCATCATCTCTTTTTTCAAGACATCTTATTAAATTTTTTATAATTTATTCACTTTATATATCTATTGTAGCACCCCTCCCTTGTCTGCTCCTGGTCCAATCCTCCCTTCCACTTCTCCCCTATACCCCTTCCCTAGAGTACAGAAAGGGGGAGCCCTCCTCTTTTACCATCTGACCCTAGCCTATCAAGTATCATCAAGACTGCCAGAACATCTTCATCTGTGGCCCAGCAAGACTGCCCTGCCAAGGGGAAGCGATCAAAGAGTGGGTAACAGAGTCCATGTCAGAGATAACCACTGTTCCCCTTACTAGGGAACCCACATAGAGACTGAGCTGCCCATCAGCTATGTCCAAACAGGGGGTCTAGGTCCTCTCCATGCATGGTCCTTGGTTGGTACATCAGTCTTTGCAGGACCCCCTGGGTCCAGATTTGTTGGTTTTGTTGGTCTCCTTGTGGAGTTCCTGTCTCCTCCAGGTCCTTCTATCCCCCAACTTTTCCATAAGACTCCTTGGGATAGAGCAATAACACAACTAAAGGAGATCAAGGGGATACCAATTGGAAAGGAAGAAGTCAAAGTCTCACTATTCACAGATGATGTGATAGTATACATAAGTGACCCCAAAAATTCTACCAAGGAACTCCTACAGCTTATAAACACCTTCAGCAATGTGGCTGGATACAAAATTAACAACAATAACAAAAAAATCATTAGCCCTCCTGTATACGAATGACAAATGAGCTAAGAAAGAAATTAGAGAAACAACACCCTTTACAGTAGCCACAAAAAAACATAAAGTATCTTGTTGTAACTCTTACCAAGTATGTTAAAGACTTGTATGAAAAAAGAAAAGAAAAGAAACTTCAAGTCTCTGAAGAAAAAAGTTGAAGAAGATACCATGCTCTTACAGGTAAGATTAACATAGTAAAAATGGCCATCTTACCAAAAACAATCTACAGACTGAAAGCAATTACCATCAAAATAGCAATACAATTCTTTGCAGACCTTAAAAGAACAATTCTCAAAGTCATATGGAAAAAAAAAATCCAGAATAGCTAAAACAATCCTGTACAATAAAAGATCTTCTAAGTTATCTCCATTCCTGGTCTCAAACTGTACTACAGAGCAATAATAACAAAACCTTTTTAGTCATCTTAATAATCATTCAAGTCAAACAAACTTTTCTGATGTAAAACACAGAATAAGTATCTCACCACTGATATTTCTTTTGTATCTGTTTGCTATACTCATCACTCAAAACCCATGGAATCCTTTTTCTTCACATGCTATTGTCCTCTTTATTCTTTTCTCTTCCTTTACTTCAATCTCCTCTAACTACCTTAAAGGATACATCTGTGTCACAGTCATAAACTCCACTTCTGTTACATTTCTGTCATCTATGCCGGCTTCCTTTTCCCTGCCTTTCCTTTCAACTGTGAACATTTCCTAGATTTTCCAAACTGAAATAAGTTAATTATACAATAACCCTAGTGATATTTTCTTAGCAGGTAATAGTAGGTATTCTCCAAGTTTGAGATAATAGCCATTTGGTATGACCCACGATTTGCTACTGTGTTGTAATGTGAGCAGGGCACAAATGAAATTTCTCAAACAAACATAAGCACTTAGGAGCAAAGACTTCGAATGCTTTTTTGTTTTGTTTTGTTTTGTTTGTTTCTTTCTTTTAATTTTTCAATTTTCCTCTACGGTATTTTCTAATTAAACAAAATAATGGTTTATCATGGTAGCACAAATAACAGCACACAGTTAGTTTAAAGTAGTCACTCTAATAAGCAATTGCCCAGTTCCAAACTCTGTGGAATGCCTAGTCTGAAACAATGGAAGTTAGCTTAGGCTTTTCCATGCTTACTATAAACTGCCTTTTTATCCATTTGCTTGCTACACATACAAACATAAATAAAGAAAGACTGCTTTGGCAGAACTGAAATTAAGAATGAAGTATTTCATGACTCCTGTGTCCTTTACTATAGTACACTATTAATCTTTCTTGATGTCCTTTCTTATGCTATATTCACACTTATACCTTTTATGTATACATTATAGGCTAGAATCAGCATATGAGGGAGAGATTCTGGGTTTTGTTTGCTTTTTCTAACTTTGGGTCATTTCAATCAAATTATATATGTGTGTGTGTGTGTATGTATATATAATTTGGCTGTAAAAACAAGAAAGTATAAAATTTAAAGATAAATGAATAAACTTGGAAAGAATAATATTGTGTTCAATATCCCTACTCATCAATCAAATAAAAGTTAAAACTACTTTGAGATGCCACTTATTCCGGTTCAAATAGCTCTCATGAAATATGACAACGAAGTCTGAAAGGATTTGGAAAAAGAGCGATGTATCCATTGCTGATGGGAGTGCAAATTAACATGATTATGGAAATCAGTTTGAGGTTGAACTCCCCCCGCCAAAAAAACCCATTATTTAAAAGATTGATTTGGCCTTTGATTTTTCATCTATTTTCTTCTTCTTTTTTCTTTGTTTTAATTTATTTCTCTCTCATGTGTTACATCTAAACCATAATTTTTCTTCCCTCTATTCCTCCCAGTTCCCCCTACCCCTTCCCTTTCCACCAGATTCACTTCTTTTTCATTTCCCTTCAAAAAAGAGAAGGTCTCCCAGGGCTATTTGATTTTCATAATGACAGTCATCTATGTATTTCCTTAGTTTTATTGGGTACCATGATTGAATTCTTTTTTTTTATGCGTACATTTGCAGAGGTAGTAAATGCAGGTGTGTGAATCTTTTTTACATTGCCATGTCGTAACACAGGTGGAAAGTTTAGTGAGAATATCTCACCTTCCTATACTGTTCTGACTTTTCTTTGTTAACAGGAATGGGGAAGGTGGGGAGGAAGATAGATAGGAGGGAGAAAAAGACAAAATATTTTCATCAAGTATTTATTTGAAAGTAGCATTTAATATGTTCTTGGAAGCATTGTTGAGGATTTCAATTATATGCAGTACACATTTTGTTTTTCATAAAGTTCTTCTTTTAAGCATAGTCACAGAGTTTTACTTGAAGAGATTAGATCTTGGTTAACTGCTTCACATCTTTACAGTTATTTGAATTGGCTCAATGACACAGCATTGATTTTTAAAATAGAATTATTGGTAATATGAAAAACGTTCTAGTATAATTTCACGTGTAACATTATGAAATGATTCATAGCATGCCAGTTTATCAAATCAAACCAATCCCATTTTTATTTAATTTAGTGCTTGTAGATATATACCATATAATTACCATAGTTTTAACCACAATAGACTAGAGTATTTAACTCATGTTACGGTGTTCTGTTGAACATTACTGTAACTTACATGCAGAGAGCTATCTGATCCTTTACTGTTTATATAATCCTTGTTATTTTCTTTCTGTCATTTTCTATTACAAATATGGTAGAGTAGATGTATCTGTTGATAACGTCTTCTTTTCTACTGTATTATCACTAAGAAATAAATTCCTCAAAGTTAATACTAGATTAAAATGCCAGCATGATTCTTGGTGGATAGTGTACATCTTTCTTCTAGAAAATTTTAAAATTATAATAATGTTATGGATTATACAAAAATTCCATGAAACATGTTTGTGTCATAAATATGGAAATGAAATAGAGTCCATTCTATTCCTGGGAGAAATAATTTTGCCTTCTGTCCTGGGGTGCTCTATATACTGCCATAAATTAGATTGTTATTATTGAGCCTTAGTGGGCTTAAGATTTATGAAAGTTGTTTCAGTTAAAATGTAGATGTCACAGCTGCCTCTGCCCAGATTCTGATTAAGTACACCCAAAAGAAAGTTCAGTGCTTGCATATACTACAATCACAATGATTCTGTTTTAGGTGAGTTCCCTACCATCATCTGAGAAACACTGGTAATCCAGGCCAATGAAAACCATCCATGTCTTTGACTGACTCTGCCCTAAGTCCTTCTGAACAAGCAGCTTTACAGACAAACTCAGCATAGATCTACCTGAAACCTCTCCCCCCTTCCTTAAATGTTACCCTTTCACCTGCATCTACGAAAGTGATAGACTTTCCCTTTCTGGTCCACATGAGCCTGGTCCCTTAATGGCTACTTCTTTATTGGGTTATTTATAAATCCTGTGTTCTATATGAACCAGCTGAATTTTCAGATTATTCTTAATAAGCAAATCCACCCCTAATATGTCCTTTTAGTTTTCATTTTAAAAACTTTATCATGAATAAAAGTTCTATAGTGAAGGACTAACTTATTTGAGTTTGTATATTTTTTGAAGAAATAAATCTGACAAAAGTATATTTTACTTACACAGTACGTATCTATAGAAAACAATACTTATCAGGATATACAAAATGACATACGACATAATAGTGGTGCATGCCTGCAATCCCAGCACTTGGGGCAAAGGAGGCAGGCAGATCTCTGTGAGTTCTGGGCCAGCCTGGCCTACAGAGATAGTCCAAGACAGCCAAGGCTACACAGAGAAACACTGTCTCAAACACCGAAACCAAAACCAAAACCAAAACTAAAACCAAAACCAAACCCTCCAGAAAATATGTTTTTTTTACATTCTGATATTAAAAAATAGTTTTAAGAGGCCATTCAAATTCAAGAGAAAGGTCCTATTTTATTTTTTAAAGACATTTTTTTTCTTTCTGTTTATGTATGTTTCTCCAGCATGCAAGTATATGCATCATTTGTATTCCCGGCGCTCACAGGAAGATGTTGCTCTCCTGCAACGTGAGCTACAGTCAGTTGTGAGCCATAATGTGAGTGCTGGTAAATGAACTTAGGTCTTCTGCAAGAACAGAAAATGTTTTTACTTGTTGACCCATCTGTCCAGCCTCATGAAAGGATCTATCTCTTAAGATTAAACAGACATAAAATCAAAGGATGAAGAATACACTTCATTCTCTTACTTAATATCTTCAGAAGACAGATTTTATATTCCTTCAGAGTAGCTCGCACTACATTTTTTAAATCACTACAAATTGATTGTATTCTATTTTACAATTGTAAATTTTACTGAATTTAACATTTTCTCTCTCTCTTATAAAAATCTTTAGTTTATCCATTAACCTTATATGGACATATATTGCTATAGTCTCTTCATAATCATAATTAAGTTGTTCTGGTTGCTAACACAATATTGATTACTCAATTTACTTAAATTTCATGTTTAATCAAAAATTTAGTGCACCTGGATGCAATTTTACTACAGTTTATTCATTTTGTCAATATAATAATTCAATCAGTATGTTCCTATTGACATCCTCATGAAACTTTTTATAACAATTGTCACAACTTTGTCCTCTTGTAGTTTGCCATCCTCCTTGCCTTAACTCTCCCTTTGTCTACTTTTATTAACTATTCTCTACTGATATCACAATCCTGGCTGTTTTTTTTTTATTAATTTATTTTTTTTAATTACAGTTTATTCATTTTGTATCCCAGCTGTAGCTCCCTCCCTCATATCCTCCCAATCCCCCCCCCCCCCCCTCATCTCCTCTAATGCCCCTTCCCCAGGTCCACTGATAGGGGAGTTCCTCCTCTCCTTCCTTCTGATCCTAGTCTATCAGGTCTCATCAGGACTTGCTGCATTGTCTTCCTCTGTGGCCTGGTAAGGCTGCCCTGAGGTGATCAAAGAGCCTGCCACTGAGTTCATGGCTGGTTTTCACAGCTGGTTCCAGCCCTAATTTACTCAGATCCTCCTGGGTTGAGCTTTCATGTTTCCATGGTAACGAGTGTTTATATACATTCTCATTTACCACATCTAGTAACTGCTGTTTAACACAGATTTACATATGATTGTTTTTGTTACATGTGTACAATTGTCTTTCCCTAAAGTACTTTCAAAACAACTAATTCTACAATCTAGTTATTTGTCTTCCAACTGGATGTGTCTCATCTGAATTCTGTCTTTCAGTGAATTCTCTTTGCAGACCATAATAAAACAAAATAAGAACTTTAATACATGCTAGGACTATATTGTTGTTAGTTCTCTCAATATAAAACCAGCAAATGACAAATGTAAAGGACACACTCATATAGAGTCATGGTGTGGGCACACCTGGAATCCAGGTAGCCATAAGCCCACAGAAATCAAAAACATACTGAGCATAAATTAAGGTGGCCTTTTCCTTATAATTGCAGGCCTGTTTCTTTTCATATCTTTAGGTGAGGCATAAGACCCATAGCACTCTCTCCATGGCTTCCACATATTGTAATATGCTTATTGTAATATGCTATATGTGTTGAGACCTACTTCATTTCTTCGCATAACTGGCTCCTCTGTTAACACCTGCTATATATAGCCTTTAGCATATCAGAAGTCATTTTGACTCCAAGTCTCCACTTTATGTCTCTATGGTTTCATTTCTCAAACTTTGTATACTTTGTTACCTGAACACTCTATGAAGTCCCCAAACTGCAGAACCAATCAAATTAAAGGTCAATTAGAACACTTTGTCTAGCTAGTCAAAATGATGTGATATTGCTTCCTACACCTGGATATTTGGTTGCATTTTGTTACCTGGTTGTTACCTAATTGCAGTTTGTTTCCTTCACCTGGTTACAGTTTTTTTTTTCTTTTTTTTACCTGGTTACTACTAGGTTATGTGTTTTTGATTGTTTGCTTATTTGTTTTGCATATTAAAAAAAAACCTGCCTAGGGGCAGACGTATGTCATAGACTGGCTCTCTAGTCCAGATTATGGCCCTGACTGGTCAGTTTCTGTTTAGGGTTCAATAAACCACTGTTGATTTGAGATTGGTGTCCGAGTGGTCAGTGAGCAGCAATTCCTGAACCCATAACCCATAACCCATAACCCTGAACCACACACACACCAACACACACACACACACACACACACACACACACACACACACACACACACCTTGCCATTTTTTGACCTATCCAGTGATCCTTGCCTTTTGAGAAGTCAAGGATACTCAATTCTTCTCCCATTAGCACATACCTAGCTCATAGTTCCTTGAGAAAACACTATTCCAATGTCCTTTTGCAGCTAATGTCGAGTTCTAGACTGCTTCCTCTATAAGTAGATTTCCCCTACTTCTAGCCTGGATAATTGGTTTGTAACATTTAACTTCTATAGTGAAAATGACGAAAACTAGAAGTTTCTGTTTCTCAGAACACAGTTAACTGACGTGCTTTTCTTTTCTTTTTCTTCCCCCCCCCCCTTTGGTTTGAATCTTCCATACTTAACACTGTATTTCCTAAGGAGCTACCTTAATATGGAACATTTTACAACTTTTGTCAGGGTTGACAGTGTTGTTATGATGAAAGGTACCGAAAGTTTAGTAGCTTTGGAAAATTCATGTAGAAGAATTTTGAAATTATAATTAATAAACTAAGAATTAGGAGGTTTTGATTCAATAGTTTTTCAGTGGTGTTAACTTGATGACAGCCAATTTTCAGTTATCAGTAGCATTTCCCCAAGGTCTGTGAACTTCAAACAAATAGATAACAGATCTTACTTAGAATGCTGATGTTTCAAGGGCATTATGTTTGGAGGTGTGGCATTTGGACTTTGTAAGTGGACTGCAACTCCCTGTGGACTATTAATGGCAGGTAGAACCCATCTTCTGCCTTTCAGATGTGCATACAGTACCTCTATATCCACTTAACTAATCAGAAACTGCCACATGAAATATAAAGCTAATGAGGAACTCATGAAATTGATGTTTTGAAAAAAAGATTACATCACTGAAATATTAGCAGCATGACATCACTGTGGTTTTGGCTTCCTATGTCTTCTGTTTCTTTGGATACATAGTTTGCTTGGATTTTATTTTCAGAAGCAGCCAGAGTGAGCACTGTAAGGCTTCCATTGGTCTCACAATATTCAAAACCAATAGTGTAGGTGCTATCCTTCTGAGAACCAGGGTTAAAATTTAAACTTAACTGTCATGGTTCTTCCTGGTTAGGGTCACTTTTTGGCTTTACTATTGGTTATGATTATAATGATCACACTTTGAAAAAATCTGCCCTCCTTGAACTCTTGATATGACCAAGAGCCAAAGACAAGACGCAGCAAGGGTGCTAGTCTCTATGTTCACAGGAGACAGTAAGTCAAGTTGATCTTTTATGATTTACTCATGGTACAGACAGATCAGTGGCCACCAAGAAAGCCCATAGGCACCCATATAACTGTTTGTAGATTTCAGAACACTCCAAAGCAATGGTAAACACAGTAGGTGATAAATCATCGAGATTAGGGAACATTGTTTTTCTAAATATTTCTAGATGAAAAATTTCTCAAATACATTTTCTGAGACAGAAAAATTATCTTTTTTAAACTAAGACTTTAACAATATTATTGAGTCATGTGTGTTTTATAAATTATTCAGACATATAGTCACTTATATAAATAAGGAATACATGCAGAAAACAAAACAATCATAAAGTATTAGATGTATGCAGTGAAAGAATAGCATCATATCTCTCTGGCCTTCTATTTCCAGCCAAACAGTTATTAGATTTTTGCCTTATAGTTAAGGCCTGTGTTTTTCCATTCATACTCACATTTTTTCTTTGCTCGAGGGACTTAAATAATTTCTAGTTGCAGCTCAAAAGTCCAGTTGCTGAGAGACAGATTGTATGAAAATAATAACTATTCAAAGAAAACCACAGATTCTGGGCCACTATCAATACTAAGTAAGTCTCTCACTTTAAAGAGAAGCATGTTTGTTCACGTGAAAGCTGGCTGTACATGCTTGGAACACACAACAACCTAAGAAACAGCCAAGGCTACAGAATAAAGATAATGAGCCTAGCTAAAATCTCATAGCACATCTATGAACATTTTATGGCTGTTAAATGTTACTGTGGAAAATTTTTACAGAAGTTAGTAAAGAAAATGAGTTCATTTTTATGATTTTTATTGATCATGTTTTTCCTCCCCCAAATTCCTCCTAGATCCTCCCATCTCACACTATTGTCTTTATATTCTTTATCTCTCTCTTCAGAATAAACAAAGAAAATTTGTTTGCAGGCTGTTTGACACCCCCCCCCCCCCAGGGGAGGAGCAGTCTGTTAGGCCACAGAGGAGGACTTTGCAGCCAGCCCTGAAGATACCTGATAAAACAGGGTCAGATGAAAGGGGAGGAGGTCCTCCCCTATCAGGGGACTTGGAAAGGGGCAGGGAGGAGACGAGGGAGGGAGTGTGGGGTTGGGGAGGGAATGAGAGAGCGGGATACAGCTGGGACACAGAGTTAACAAAATGTAACTAAAAAGAAAAATAAAATTAAAAAACAAAACAACAAGAACAAAAAAAACCAAACAATTTTGGATTGAACCTAACAAAAATGGCGAAGGACATTTGTCATGTAAGCTTTAAAAAGCTGAAGAAAGAAATCAAATGAGGGGATAGACTGAGAATGAGAACACTTCTCATGCTCACAAATATAGAGAATATTGTAGAAATGACAATTCTATGAAAATCAATTTAGAGTCAATGCAATTTCAATAAAAATCATCACTTCATTCTTCACAGAAATAGAAAAACAAAACAAAACACTATTAAGATTAATGTAGAAGCACAATGTATTCTGGGCAAGCAAAACCATCCTGAGTAGAAAGAACACTGCTGAAAGCATTACCATACTTCATCTCAAGTTGATAGAACTGGAGTAAGAAAAACGACATGGTACTGGTACAAAGAGAGACATGGAAATCAATGGGAAAAAAGATCCAGATATATCTTTATGAAATTACAGCAACTTGATTTTTAACAAAGGTATCAAAACTATGCACAAGTAGAAACAATCTTTTCTACAAATAGTGTTAGGAGAACTAAATGTCCTTATATGTTGCCTTTAGCTCACAAAGAACAGTTAACCATTGTGTCATTTCTTCTCCTAACCTCCTTAACTTTTGTCCCTCCCTTTCTTCCTCTGTTCCCCTCTCTTCATATTCCTTTTTTTGCTCCACTTTCAACCAACTTTGGCAGCAGGAGGCAACAAGAACTACCTAGCACTGGGATCTAAGTGAAGACAATACAGTGAAATCATTGTGTTCTAGTTTTGCCTCCATCTTTCATGTTTTTCTTTGCTTCTTTGTGAGTAAGTATAGTCTAAATTGAAATGGCATGTTAGCAAGAGAAACCTGAAAGAGATATATCCGCTCCATTTTTTTAAGAAACAAATTCTGAAATAATTTAATACTTTAAAAATTATAAACTGTTAAAAGAATTTGAAACTCTTAGTGAAAAGTCATACGCTCACCCAACATTCTTTTTGACAATAAATATGTTACCTAACTCTCAATTCCTTGATAAAGTAATCTCACATACTCAGAAATGTCTAGTTTACTTCAATTTGTAAATGACCCAGGGAAAATGACCAGAGGAACTGTACAAATTTTCTAATGCTTACTGATTGAAAAACTCTGTGGGGTGTTGTTTATCTTCCTTCACTTCTCTGTCTTCTTAAAATTGCACTAACATTCCTAACTTGTTCCAATATGATTTCATTTGGGAGCAGTACCGTTGCAAAGATAAAACTCTATAGAGTTTTACATTCTCTTCCTGACTTCTTCTCTCTCTCCCCTAGACTTTCTCACCCCATGTGTTTTTGAGTCCTGACTGCTAGTATAGGATCAAAGTCTCAGTGGTTTACAGTAAGCCTTTAGATGGATGAGAAAGGAAGTCAAGGGGCCGAGGTTTGGTTGGGAAAACTAGTGTGGATCCTGAGGAGCCTTTCTTCTGTTTGCTGTATTCATTGTTGTAGGTGGGGCATGATGGATGAGCAAATCAGAGAAAGTACAGTTAGTGAGAAGACAGTTTTCCCGAACTGTAATGGTTGCCCTTGAGTTTCAGAAGTTTTATCTGTAGGAAAGGTCTTTGTTTCTGTTTTTAGAGGTCCAATGTTCAGCTGTGGACCTTTGAAGAGCATAGTTCAAGGCTACACTCAGAGCTCAGCTGTGAATCTGAATGTGGGAAGACACACATTCAAGGTCACATTCGGGCCCTGCTCCAGAAGAACCTATGCCATCCACAGTAGGAAGCACCATTTCATAATTTCCTATTTTCTCATGAACCCATCTGTCTCTTAAGCAGAGGATAGAAGATGTTTTTATAGTTCACTCAGGAAAATGAAAATTCAAGACAAATTGAGTTTTTAAAATTTTTGGACAAGATCTTTCTCAATCAATCAACCAATTAATCAATCTCTTTTTATTGTGTATGTTTATTATTACATGCCTCCATCTTCACAAAGAATGTTCAGTGTCCTCTTGCTAGCCATCATCTGTGCTATCATTCTTTCTTCCTCAAAGTCTCAATGTTTATTTAAATTACTGTCACTTCAGTCTGAACAGCAGATGTTTAGAACACTGAGGCCTTACAGCTCCTTTCTGTGGATTTAGTTCACTTTGGGGGAGCAAGGATAGTGACACTTAGCCATTGAGAAATCAGTTTCTATGGAAGATAACTTAGGTAAGTCATTCCTGTTCTTTTACTTTCTATCTGTCTTGCAATGCTAAAAATTGTACAGTCTCGCTACAGTTGATATAAATCAGGGCTTGAAGCTGCTTTGACTTCTAAGTACACATTGACATGACAATAGAACACCAGATTGTGTGTGTGTGTGTGTGTGTGTGTGTGTGTGTGTGTGTGATTATTGTGCTCACATGGGTGGGGTGACTAAGGTCATTATGTGATATCCTCCCCAGTTGCTGCTCACCTTAATTTAGGGTCTCTCCTCCAGTCTGAAACACTTATTTGATAAGACTATCTGATCATCAAGCCGGCAATATCCTTGTCTCTGCCTCCCCAGCACAGTGGTAAAAAGCGCTTCCTGCTTAAGCATAGTCCTTTGTGGGGGGGTACTGAAGCTTGATTTTACCTCCTCATGATTGTGCAACAACTAGTTAGTGGAGAGAGCCGTTGTTCCTGACCCAGACGTCATAATTTTCTCCTTAAGGTTTTTATTGCTATTTATTTTGTGTTGTTGTGGTTTGAATAAGAATGCCTTCTCCGCCCCCCCCCCCCCCCGCGCCCGGTGGACCCATGTGTTTAAATGCTTGGTTATAGTGAGTGGCTCTGTTATGAGGTGTGGTTTGTTGGACGGAGTGCGTCACTGCAGAGGTGGGCTTTGAGGTTATAGATACTCAAATTATACCCAGTGTGACCAGTGTCTTCTGCTGTTGGCTCATCAAGATGTGGAACTCTCAGCTCTTCCTCCAGCACCGTACCTGCTTGCATTCCACCGTGTTTCCCACCTTGAAAACAACTGACCAAACCTCTGAACTCTAAGCCATCTCAAATTAAATGGTTTTCTTTATAAGAGCTGCTTCGGTCATGGCGGTCTGTCCCCAGCAATAGAAACCCTAACTAAGATGGTGTGTTTGCTGGGGCTGGGAGGCGCCACAGTGCATGTGTATAAGTCAAAGTATAGCCTGCAGAGCCATGTCTACGTTTGTGCCGAGTCCTCAGCATGTGGATTATAATACATTGTTTTACTAAAGTGTATTTAACAGTCTTCCAATTTTACAGTGATCAGGTGTGACAGGTAGAGTTTTTTGTTAGTGAGTACGGACTGTGGGACTCTAACCTCAATGGAGAAACTGGAATTTGCTCCTTGCAGTGGGCATTTTGGAGAACAGAGTATATGACCAGTATCTCAGATTATTATTACAATATTGGAAGCAAGTAAGTGCTATTATTTACTTTATTTTTTTTATATGTTCTGAAGCGTTTGCATCAGTTTACAAAATACCTCATCAACATTGGAAGGAAAACAGAAGCGTAGTTTCTATACATAAAAATGACTGTGCATGGCTCTTTCCTGTCAGGAGGTCAAATTCACACCTGTCTCCTGAATCCTGATAGGAAAAAAGTGGCAGAGGAAAGCCCAAGTTAAGCAAATAAACACGGTCAAGGCCAACCCAGGGGCATCCACATTAGAGCTAATCTCTACTTATCTTAAAATAATTTCTTACTTTGTCTTATTTAATGGTGCATTCATAATAAAATGTCACAGACTCTGCAACTAGTTTTAATAGTGAAATGGTTTAGGAAGGAAATCATATTATATAGATCATTCCATTTCTTAAAGAACTTCCAAATGTGTGGTTTCTTTTTCTCCTCGTAGCAACCTACAGTTCAGCATGTTGAAACATTATTTTCTTCACATTAAAAAACAAACAAAAACAACAACCAAAAAAAAAAAAAAAAAAAACAAAAACAAAAACTGATGATCGCAGTATTGATTGGCACAGATAAGGAAATAGAATTAGCCAAGGAACAGACCTTCTGATTTTGTACTGCTCTCCTGTTCATCAACTGGTGAATTTCTGTCAATATCAACATGAAATTGTTTGAGGCTGTTTTTCCTGAGTCTTTCTGCAAATAAAGGGTTTGTTTGTTTGTTTGTTTGTTTGGTTGGTTGTTTTTTTTTGTTTTGTTTTTCTGGCGGGGGCAGTGGGGGGGTGAACTCACTGAAAATGTTTCTATGTTAAGAAAAAGAGCAGAGGGAGGAGCCAGTACAGAAGCTGCTCAAGTGAAGTGAAGTCTCATCTGGATCACACTGCAAATGCTTAGGAATTACACTAGAGGTCTTTTTCCCCAGAAGAAAGAACGGTGCTGTCATTGCATTCTTTCTTGGGTCAGTCATTTGTGTATAACACCCTTTAAGTGGAAACCTTGCAGGCACAGCAAAGTATAAGTCCCAGAGGGGACAGAGACCCCACAGGAGATCAACAAAGCCAAAAATCTGGGCCCAGAGGTGCTTTAGAGAGTGATGTATCAACCCAGGACCATGTATGGGGAGGACCTAGACCTCTGTTAAGATGCTGCCACAAATTTTAAATTCATTTGGTACTTGTTTAGTTTTCTTTTTAATCTGAACAATTCCAAAGCAGAAAATACCATTTTAAACTTCTTATACCCACACTTGTCATCAGTAATAATGAACACACAGCCAGCCTTGTTTCTTCTGAGGTATTGTTTTTAAAAACAGAATCCCAAATGTTTGATTTTATCCACAAAAACTCAGGAGCCAGATTCTGGGGTGAAAGCCTGCTACCTTAGAGTGGCAGAGAAAGCACCCAGCTGACTATCTTACTAAGCTGAAGTCCCAGAAGGAAAAAGCCCTTTCTCCTTCTCCACATTGTCTTAAATACCTTTTAACTCATTGTTCCTCCTTCCTGTGTTTTCTGGTGTTCATTCCCTATCAATTGTTTGCTTGCTCTGAATCTTGACCTATGGTTGGCTTTATTTAGCTCTTGTTTACAGAAAGCTGTTTGTTAAAGCTGTGTAGTTGTGTGCTAGGGCTGAGCCACACACAACTACTTTGTTTACACTAAACAGAAAGCTCTTGGGTTAAAGGTGTGTGCTAGGGCTGAGCCACAGCAACACTAAAAGCAGGTTTTCCAAGTTCACAGTCTAGGTGTTCACAATGTAATCAAGTTTCCTACAACACTGAGAGAACTTAGATTTCTAAACACAGTGTCTGCTACTCTCTGTTTTCAGGAACATCAGTATGCACTGCAGTTTCTTTTTCTCAGACTGAAATTGTCTTGCTGACAACTTAATGTGGTTGATACAGATGTAGGATTTATGATATGTGTATCAAGCTTGGTTGTAGAAAGTGAAGAGATTTGAAAGATTTTTTTCTATGACCTTTTCTAGCTTAGACATTTGGTAGTTTTATTTTTCTACTAAATATAGCTGTTACTCTAAAGCACATACCTTCAAATGCACAGAGCAAATTATTTCAGTCCTCCAGCAACTCTTGAACACAGTGCAGACTCCCAAGTATGAAGCACAGCCTTATTTTGAACATTAAAAACAGTTGGGCATAGTACTGGGAATGGAAGGGAGAAAAGTCTTTGTGGATTCTCATCATTCCTAAGATGCTTCCAGTATTCATAAGTATTTTCCCCCTCCAAAATGCTTTACTGCTTGACCTTTCTCATTTTTCACGTCAACTCTATCCTCACAACAAAATGAATGCTATTTCTGTTTATATATTTCATGATGTGATTCTGGGCCTCCTCTGTGTAGCCTCCAAGACTCCTTATTTCAGTTTTTATGTGCATATATATACAAAAACTGAAAAAATATATTTTCATATGTATATATTCATATGTATATATTCCTGGTTCAAAATACAAGTATACATCATCTTCATCGAGTATTTTGAAAATTCATTAATCTTTCCCATGTTTTAATAACATATCTGCTCTCCTTTACCTCAATACCAATCTCATGTTTTCACTGATGTTTTCCTTTCTCTTGGTGATTTCTATGCCACTAGCTAATAATTCCTTTATTTATATTTATACTATGTAGGATTTGGAAAAAAATGTCCAAATAATTCTTACCAAATGAGCAAAAATATGTGGCTCCTATAGTGATTCCCATGACTATGATTTTTTTTTTTTTTACATATACTTACTATGCTTGTAACCACATTTTATTTTTGTTTGTTTGTTAGTTTCTATGCCTGTCTTACTTAATGTCTTAGTTTGGGTTGCCCAGAAGCAGATTTTATAAGAAAGATTGTAGAACCATCTATCATCTTATTCTTTGAACATTACAAGGAAACAGCAAAAGACAGTGAAGACAAGAAAGAAGCCATCCATGTGGACAACTGGAACTTTGGATTTAAAGGGGAGCTTTGGACTTATGTAAATCATGAGCCTCAGAGTTGTCCCATCTGAGCAAACTTGGTTCGGGGCCTTCAGACTACTTACATAGGAAATGCAAGATTTGATATCCAGATATAAACCCTCAACTCAAGAGATTGAGGTGTTGGATTCCAGAAGTTCATTAGATGTTAATGAAAATAGATGTGCCAGTTGCATGTTGGTGTGGCATGAAGAAAACACCTAAGCTTTGAAATTTAATTTTACTTATAAATTGTGTGAGTCACTGGCTTTGAATGAAGATCTATTCTTAAAGTTACTGATAATATACACATTAATTATGGACTATAAATGATGAACTAAATGGATCAATGAATGGTTTAATGAATGGCTTTACTAAATCTCTCAAACACTAAATCACTGACATGTTTGACTTCTGTGTCTATCAGAAATATTAAATACATACAGAAACCTGTAATGTGATATCTTTTCCCTCAATGACAGATTTCAAGGCTTTCAAGCTGAGTTCTTCTTCGACACATGAGTTACACTGAAATGCCATTCCTGTGGTGTGTGGTGATAGAGCTCTCCAAATGTGGCTTTTTAGGTGAAACCATGAAACAGGATCATTAAAGGTAACCTAAAACATTCCAAACATTTCCAAGCCCACTCACCATTAAGTTTTGGGTATGTGGCTATTTTAGTAGAATGTAAGCCATATGGTTTGTTTACATTCACATTTAAGTGTTACTTATAAAAACAAGTTGATGCCTCTAGAAACATTTTCAGATATTTTAACTTGAATATATTTCTCTTTTCATGAAAGAGTACTTGACTCAGAAAAGTAAAGTTGATTCATATGAGTTTTAAGTACCAAACAGTTTTGAGTTTAGTTGGGTGTATTCTTAACAGACCCTAGATTCCATTGCAAATGCTTTATGGAGAAATTTGAAATAATTACTATCTTTGGAAAATGATATGATTATGATAGCTCAGTGTTAAATATACTTGAGCAGAAAAAAAGTAGTAGCATATCTTCCCTTATTAAACGCAAGAAACATGACTAGATTTCCCATGGTATTGAGTGCTGGATCCACATATGTTGAGATTATTACAGTGCTTGGAAGGGCTGGAGCGCAGTTCAAGCAAACATTTGGAATAGTACTCACCTTGTTCCTTCTTTCCAGAGAGAGGGTCTCTTATAACCTGGACTGAGCTCAAACTGAAATAGCTGAGAATGGCTTAGTTCTATTTCCTTCTAGCTCCCAAGTGCTGGGATTACAGGAGTGGACCACCATGCCAGGGTCTTATACTTTGAGCTTTATGTACGTTTATGTACAAGCTTTATGTACAAGCTTATGCATACTTATACATCTATCTGTCTATCTGTCTATCTATCTATCTATCTATCTATCTATCTATCTATCTATCATCTATCTATCAGTGTTTACTATACTTGCTTTTTCATGGAACGACTTCTTTATTCTTCCAATCAATTCTCTTAAGTCTTTATTTTAACATAAATCATGAATCTCACTATTTATTAAATGTTCCAGTCTTATTCAATGCCACCATTGAATAAGGCCATAATATAAAAGAAAATATTATTGTTGAAATCTCTCAGAAATTATAAAGTATACTATCTGAAATAACCTTAGGAAATCAATAGATCTTATATTCTTGTTTGAATCAAAGGAAATAAATTTAAGATTGTATACATCTGTGTCATTTCATAAAACTAATATGAACTGATGATTACAAAGTTCAGCTAAGATCTGGAAGCCAAATAAACCCTTTCTTCCCTAACTTGCTTCTTGGTCATGGTGTTTTGTTGCACCAACAGAAATCCGACTAAGACAACACCCAAAGCTAAGATCACAAAGTTGGAGGCCTTCTGTTTCCTAGGTCAATTCACTTCTGAATACATTTGTACTGACTGGTATTGTGCATCAATTTGACACAAGCTGGAGTCTTCAGAGAGGAAGGAGCCTCAGTTGAGGAAATGCCACTATGAGACCCGGCTGTAAGACATTTTCTCAATTAGTGATCAGTGTGGGAGGGCACAGACTATTGTGGGTGGTGCCATCCCTCAGACGGTGGTCCTGGATTCTATAAGAAAACAGGCTGAGCAAACCATGGAAGAAAACCAGTAAGTAGCACCCCTTCATGGGCTCTGCATCAGCTCCTGCCTCCTGTTCCAGTCCTGCTTCAATTCCTTTGCTGACTTTCTCTAATTTTGAACTGTGATCTGGAAGTGTAAGCCAAATAAACCTTTTCCTCCCCAACTTTCTTCTTGTCATGGTGTTTTGTTACACCAACAGAAACCCAACTAAGACAACATCCAAAGCTAAGACGTTTAACTTTCAGAGAGTTATGTAGGCAAAATTACTGAAATCTGTAATTTTTGAGGCAGTATTATATTCTTATTCAATTATAAAACACACTTTAGAAAATAAGAAGAAAAATCTTACAATGTATTTTCATTCTTTTTCACAAATGCCTCAAAGATTCCTTCTTATTTCCTTTTTGTTTCAAGAAACTTTGTTAAAAATCTTTTAAGCTAGGTCTGCTGGTAATGTTTTTCTTTATCTGAAAATGCAACCGTACCTCCCATCATTTGTAAGAAAAGTTTTGCGGATATAAAATTCCAGAGTGTCAGATCTATCAAAATGGTGTCACTTCTTTCACTCTCCATTTGCTGAGAAGAGGTCTGTTCTCATTCTGATTTTCATTTTCCTTCCAGGCAGATTTTAAATCTCCCTTTGTGTCAATTTTTTTTTTAATGATCATATTTATTGAAATGATTTTTTTTGAAAGACTTAATGGCTTCAAGGTTTTCTGAGCATCTTGAATTTTTAGGTTACTTTTTCTAATTTGAGGGATTTCTCAGTCATCATTTCTTCAAATAGATTTTCACTCATATCCTGTTTTCATTTTGTCTTCATTTTCAATGATATGGAGTCTGGTGTTGGATTCTTAGTCTCCCCATTATGCAGACAAAGTCCATTGGGCTACCCAGCTCATATAGTAATTAGCTAATATAATAAATCTCCTTTTTAATATGTATTCTATTAATTTTGCTCCTCTAGTTTCCAATAACATCAACCTGCATGCAAATGTGAGAAATGAGTGTACTGTTTATATCACTCCATTCTTGCAGGAGAAAGATAGACTGACAGTTTGACAGAAGTGGAGATACTTGTTACCATTTGGCCTTTAACTGACATATAGAGCCACGTAGTGTAAGTGGGGGTATTCTTTTTATGATATTTGACAGTGATGAAGCAGAAATAAACACATTGATCAAAATCTTACAAGGAATTCTTGGTAAGATGTGGAATAGAAGTTCACTTTATGTGACATAGTGAGGAACAAACCTCAGCATGAGAAGAATTTAGACTCTATTCCCTGAAAGGAATGAGAGGAAGAGCTTCAGAGATTCACACAGGAAGTGGCCTGGAAACATGGTTCAGGAACATGAGGAAACCCATGCTAGCACTGACCTGGCATGTGGAAAAGGAAAACTGTAGCCTCAAAATATGAACCAGTTGCCCCATTGGAGAGTAGGCATCCTACTAAGAGAGCTCATAGTTCTCGCAATCCTCAAGTCTAGCTCTGGATCTTACTGAGGCTATAGCTTCTCCTTCTAAACAGGTTAGAAGCAGAGAAGAGTTTGATGTGCTCCAGGACAGTTTCCTTTATAGAGGCAACAGTGATTAAAAATGAACTGTCCTTGTGAGCCCTCATAGGCCCAGGTTAGTTTACTATGTAGGTCTTCTTGTGCTGTCCTTGACTCCTCTGGAACCAACCAAAGAGCATGCATGGTCTGGACCTCGATCCCCTACACATATGTAGCAGATGTGCAGCTTGCTCATCATGTGGGCCCCCCCTAACAATGTGAGTTGGGGCTGTCTCTGACTTTGTTGCCTGCCTTTGGATCCCCTTTCTCCTAGCTGGGCTTTCTTGTCTGACCTCAGTGGGAGATGATATGCTTAGTCCTGCTGTGACCTGAGATGCCATTATGGGTAGGTACCCTTTGGAGGCCTCCCCTTCTCTGAGAAAAAGGAGAAGAGGTATGGGGGAGGGGCATGAGGTTGGGACTGGAAGGAGAAGAGATATGAGTGTGGAGAACAGAAGTCATTTACACTGACAAGCCCAAGGGCCTGCAGCAAGAGACTGATTTCAGGCAAAGAATGGATAGGGGAGTGGACCTGGCCATGATTTCTTGAAGCAGAGCTCACCAACAGGATAACACCAATAGGATAACTCTGGAGTTTGTCAATCTGAAGCCTTGATCAGCGCACAGATCCATCTCTCCTCTCTGAAAATGGCAACTGCAATATTTCACTTCAGTGCAGCAAAGGACTAATTCCGTGTCTTACACAGAAGCAGAGTGGTACATGCTTAGTGTATGTTTTGAAATTACAAAGACATATTGTACAGATCTCAGTTCTGCGGTTTTTTCCTCTAATCCCATCATACTTCGGAGACAACACTCAGTGAGACCATTAGCCAACAAAGAATCTGAAAGCCGGTCAACCCTCATAGTCCAGAGATATGCAGGATCTCCTAAAGACATTTGTCAGCCTCCATTTTCATAGACCCAGAGCTAACTCGCCCTCTAAATAGCTGTTTTCACCTTTTCATTTTAATATTTTGCTCCTTGTGTTTTCCTTCATTTACATTACTTTTATTATGTTTTTACTTTTCCTTTGAGAAAAAGTCCTACAGTATAGCCCAGCTGGCTTAGAAATTTCAGTGAACCTTTTATTTCTGTCACTCAAATGTCAGGGTTACAGGTCTGTATGTCCACATACAACCTGTAGTTATTTAATAAAGCCACTTCATTAATTTTGTTCAACTCTTTTCACCCATCATGAGGCAACTTTCTTTGTTTGTTGTTTGTTTGTTTGATTGTTTTTGATCCCATGTTTCCTGTTATTGCTTTTTCTTCCCACTGAACTGCTCACAATGTCTTCACTTTAATCTCATTGCTTTAAAATTTTTCTGTTTGTATTTTATTCTTCTTTTTATACTGATCAAATTTTGGTTATAAAATTTTTATAATTAGGCAATTTTTCATTTCTTTCTCTCTTTTTTTGGTGTTTGCTTTTCCCTTCAAGTATTTACTGTTTATCTTCTATTCCTTTTCTTTAATTTAACATTGTTTTTTAAACCTATTTTTCCCTTTCCCTTCACTTTTTAATCATCACACTCATTGACTATTTACACATTTGCCCTACATACTTTTAAATTTCTATTACTAACACTATTGCATTTGTGACCTTCTCTTTATGAACACTAGTGATGATTTATAGGCTTTTCGCCTTTAAACTATATGTCTAAATCTCGTACAGCTTAATGTTGCTGAAATTACAACAGTTTCTTCTTCATTGTGTTGGGATCAAGCCCTGAAAAATGAACTGTACACAAAGAATATCCCCCAAGTAAAAGAAGTCATCATACACAGACCAACAAGAGCACAAATTATAGCACAAAGGCATAAGAAGAAAAAAAAAAAAAAAACAAGAAAATGTGACTGCTTCAAATAATCTTAACTCTTCCAGCATGAATTCAAAGAAACAGAATAGTAAAATGTCATATGATAAAACTTATCAGTGGCTTTAAAATAGACTATAAACAAGCAGATGAATCAAACAGATGATACATACATAATACATACAAACATACACACACACACACATATATATATATATATATATACATGCATATATACATACCATACATAGACAAAGAACAAAAGCTATTCATACAGAGGATAAGGTTAGAAAAATAGATAACCAAATAAACAAATAGGAGAGAAACTTAGCAGGGAAATTGTGACTTTGAAAAAAGAATGTCATAGAAGTACTAGGAATGGGAAGAATTAACAAAACAATCGCAAACAATAATGAAAGAATAAACAGTAAACGCAATTAAACAAAAGAAAGACTATCTTTTATAAGATTCCCTGCACTCTGCCAAAAGTTTGACTATGAATCTCAGCATCTGCTTTAATAGCCTGCTGGGTATTACCACAGAGGCCCTCTGTGGTAAGCTCCTGTCCTGTTCCCTGTTTTCTCCCTCTTCTGATGTTTATCCCATTTACTTTTCTGAATGAGGACTGAGCATCTTACCCAGGGTCCTCCTTCTTGCTTAGCTTCCTTAGGTGTACAGATTTTAGTATGTTTATCCTATATTATACCTCTAATATCTACTTATAAGTGAGTATATACCATATGTGTCTTTCTGCTTCTGGGATACCTCATTCAGGATGATCTCTAGTTTCCACCATTTGCCTGCAAATTTTCTGATTTCCTTGTTTTTAATTGCTGAGTAGAAGAAGGAGATAGAAAGACCTGGAGGGGACAGGGGTTTCACAAGGACAGTAACAAAACAAAAAAATCTGGTCACAGGGTTCTTTTCTGAGACTGATACTCCAGCCACAGACCATTCATGGAGATAACCTAGAACCCCTGCACAGATGGAGCCCATGGCAGCTCAGTATCGAAGTGATTTCCTAGAAAGGGGAACAAGGGCTGTCTCTGACATGAACTCTGTGGCTGGTTCTTTGATCACCTCCCGCTGACAGGGGGCAGTCTTACTGGGCCACAGAGGAGGACAATGCAGACAGGCCTGATGAGACCTGATAGACTAGGGTCAGTTGGAGGGGGAGAAGGACTGCCCTTATCAGTGGACTTGGGAAGGGCATGGGAGAAGAGGGAGGGAGGGTAAGATTGGGAGGTCACAAGGGAGGGGGCTACATCTGGCATACTAAGTGAACAAATTGTAATAAATAAAAAATAAATTAAAAAAAAAAGAAAAACTGTCAAGGGTAGGAGACAAGACAGAGCATAAAGACTATTTCTAAATGTCACTGAAGGAAGAGAAAATAAACAGGCTTCACTACAGTGTCTAAACCTCTAGCATATTGTAAGAAGCCAATTCTAAGAATTCACAGGTGTCTGAATTATGGGTCAAAAACTAAAGGAATGGAGAACATACTCAATAAAATAATGCAGACATTTCACCTGTCCACGAAAGCATTTCAACTGATGTTGCACAATACTGGTGTGTTAGCAACTGTACCGTCAAGACTTCATAGGTTCATATACCTGTCATGTTTGGTGAAAATGCAGAGAATGAGTGGAGGCTGCCCAACCCCAACTCATTCATCTCTAACACCCCTGTCCCATGCCTAATGCTCAAGTTAGAAATATTCTAAGAGCCAGAGCATTTGCTGCTAGACATTGTCTTTTA
Organism: Psammomys obesus; assembly: GCF_907164565.1. Lineage (NCBI taxonomy): Eukaryota > Metazoa > Chordata > Mammalia > Rodentia > Muridae > Psammomys > Psammomys obesus. The sequence continues at coordinate 27,335,126 of NW_026592890.1, read as the reverse complement.
TATCTCAGAGGCATTTCAAACCCTCATAGGCATGACCTAAGAAACTTTCACAGAATATTATAATCACAATTAAAAAAAATACAAGGTAACATTAATATTGTCCTTATATATAATGACCATAACAGGAAGAGATCATGAATTTGAGAGGGGGATGTAGAAGGTGGACACAGGAAGAGCAGAAAGATAGGATCAATATACATTGCAATTACATGTGAAATTATCAAAAAACAAAAAAGCAGGTTGTTGTGACATACATACTAAATACTTGTATGTATTTACTAAGAAATATATACGTATATACTAAATACATACAACATACCTATTACATATGTTTCTATATTATATATTGTATGTATACATTATATAATATGTACATTATACATAAAATATGTATACATATATTATGTATACATATTAGTATACATATATATATATACTAAATACTTGCAAATTAGTGTAGGAAACCACTTTAAAAGTTCTAAATTGCCCCAGAGAAGTTCTTTCATTTCTTTTGTCTTTAGTATCTGTTGATAGCATCATGAAGTCCTGATTTTGACCAGCCTCCATACATTGTAGTCTACAAAATAATTTAAAGTCAAGGTTCATCACCACAACCCAGGCGGCTCTAATATCTGCATGCATACACTCCCTATCTGGATGCCTACACTCCCTATCTCCCATGTAGGCAGTCTTTGACTACTTTGTGGGTTCTTTTTTCTTCCACCCTTCTCCCCTTTTACTTAACGCTCTCAACCCCCTAACACTAGACAGGAGAGAAAAAAGTTAACTATGTTATCATTAGACTACTTCCTGCTGAGGAACATCGAGTTCCTTGAGTTAAATTTGATTTTTCACTGTCAGGATATCTAATTTCTTCCAAGTTACAGCATATCATGGTACCTTCCACCCCGCTGAGACAGCTGGAGTCTCCTTCCCTAAGACTGATGTCAATAACAATTTTACACAAGAAAACTCTGAGGCTTGGAGACATTGAGTGCTCTGCTCAAACCATGCAGAGCATGTGTACCCCTAGTCTCTCCGCTCCCCCTAATCTCCCTCCCAACTCTATGTACTCTGTTTTAGCCACTGAGTCTTATTAGGATGCTTCCGCAGACCCCTATCTTCATCTTGTTTTTCTCAGTCAATCTATGGTGCTGTCTGGGTGGCTGAAGCCACATCAGAGACTCCCCCAGGCCCTTATCATGAGCTTGTTCTTCTCAACGTACAGAGCCCACCTTTATGGAAGACATCACATGTACTTTACACAGAGTTTCAAGGTAGTCCTGCTTCGTTGTGCACACTGAATTATCACCAAGGAGATTTTCACCAAACTGTGCTGTGCTTAAATAAGCCTAAAATAAACTACTTGGGGTCAGACTCTCCCCAAGTTGGTCCAAAATTTGAACCAACACCAACCACTGAGTCATGATGAACCGAACTACCTTCTTGCCTCCCACCGGTCATGTATGACTCTGCTTCCCATGGTGGCTGCAGAGACCATGCACACTGTGTATGAAATTGTCAAAGAGTAAATAAAATATATTAAAAAGAGAAGAAACTTCTAAGTTGACATAATATGTTATTTAGTCCCACATAACCGGAATTTATATCGTTACTGCTTAATCAGGGTCCACAGTGCCTCTGTTAACCATCCAAGAAAAGTGGTTATTTCCATATTAATGAGCAGGATTGTTACCTTGTCAAACACGCTATACTTCTAACTTATTTTTTTTCCCTTGAGGATAAGTGTTAACAGCAGGTTAGCGTCACATTTTTAAATTATTAACTTGCCTACTCCTCCTGCAGTGTAACACAAAGCTTAAAAGTGGATTTTTTTCATTTATTATCAGTGATTTGGATACAATTAATTGCTAGAGCTATTTCATGTACTGTGGGATCTTAGTATCATTTATTTTCAAACTGTTCTGTAATGATGAAAATATATTGATTATCCCTTATCCTGTCTTACTTAAAAGGGCACAAAAAGGCATAAGATATTTGTTTCTTCATAAAGAATAATCATCGTTTATATAAAATACATAAAATAAACAGTATTTAATTTGTGGTATTTTTAATTTTTATACTATCGGGTCATAAGAAATGCACACTTTGTAGCAGTTTGACCACTACTGGGGAGGCCTCTTCACTCAGCGTCGGAGGTCTGTCAGTGGTGGCAAGGCTGGAAGACTGGATGCTCCCAGCCGGCAGAAGCCCACGTGGTGCTTGTGCAAAGGGAGCCCATGGGGATCATTACAGAACTTCTTGAGCAATTAATTTATCTATCTTTGTATTATGTAGTGTATGACTCATGCACTAACCAGTAGGAAATGAAGTTGCCTTCAGCTGTGTTTGGGACCCAGTGGAGGAAGCCTTGCTAGTCGTTTCAGCCTGATTTTTTCTTTCCTTTCTTTTTCCTGTCCTTTGTCTCTTTCATCTTTCTTTCTTTATCCTCGCTTTGCCTCTTCCCTTTCCTTTTTTTCTGAATGAGAAGATATGAAATATTTAAAGAAGATAATAATTCTATTTAAGATCATTCATTTTTTTTAAACTGAAATTAATTTCCACATCAGAGATGAGGGCACTCAGTGGTATTTTACAAGTAAGGAAATGATTTCTTCTTGATTAAACTCCTTTAGGAGAGAATCAAATAACTTTTCTGTACTGAGTTAATGTCCAAAGCATTACAGAGTTTATTTCATATTCAACATGTTGTGGGATTGAAAATAAATACTAAACTGTGTTTAGGTGGAATATAATAAGGGTACAGAATGGGATGAAACAAGTGTTTCTTGACAACTTTGCTAACGTTGACACCAAGAGTTGATTCTGTTATATGCAAACCCTACCAGAAAGCTGTTGGAGCCCACAAGGTGTGTTTACACCTATTAATGTACCACTACACTGAGATGAATCTGTTTGGCAAAATATTAAAATGAAGCCTGGGTTAATAGGCAAGCAAAATGCTTGAACCCTCTCAAACTAGTTCAGCTTTTGTAAAAAATCTGTCTTCATTTTGTTTGTGGACTACGGTTAGGCATTTGGGGAAGCAGTAAGTTTTCAACATCAAAACTGTATTTTAAGGGACCAGGGAATGATTTGTTCAATAAAATTCTTGTCACACAAACATGAGGACCTGAGTTTGATCCAAGTATTTTTTTTTTCCTTTTCTTTTTTTCTTTTGTTTTGTTTTAAAGGCGTGGTGATACTTGCTTTTTATGCCAGATCTGGGGAAAAGGCAAAAATCAGACATTATGGGGATTTCTGACCAGTTCTTTTAGCCAGATATGTGAGTCTCCATTCCCAGTAAGGGACCCTTTAACAAAAATAAGGTAATCAGACTCTGAGGAAGGACATCGGAGGTTGCCCTCTGGCCTCCACCCGCAGGCATACAGTCTGTACACATCTGTACAGACAAACACATTTGAGAAATAAATTTGTTAAAACAAGAATATTCTAACATCCTGATATTAAATTCAAACCAAAAGAATGGTAATGCTTACCACATGTACTCAATGAAGCTTCATTCGGCCATCAAATCATCATAGTAAAATTTTTATTCAACTTTACGAAATCTTGCTCTGTATGTAATTCATTTTGCATGAGCTCAAAATAGTTTGTGTTAATAGGTTTTGCTTTGTTTTAAATTTTATTTTGTATGGATTTCTTAAGTGTGCCTAATTCAGAAAGTATTTTCTGCAGTGTAGACTTGATTTAAAAGATTTCCAGAAATGCTTGCCTTTCTTTAGTGGAAATAGACCTCAGTGCAGCTTAACAGCAATTTATTGAAAACAGAGTGGACAGGATCTACATTTTAGACAATGTGGGAATATGTTATTTCTAAAGTTTTTATTTTTCTCCTGCCTGCCCACAAGTAATTCCACCTACCACATCACTGAGGGGATATTTTGATTTCTGTGACCCAGAACCTGAAATAGAAGCCCCCAGAGCCAATTTGTGCACTCACCTGCCAGCTACCGCACTCACCACTCCATTCTATATGGCCACAGAGGAATAAACCTGGAGAAACAGGGATAGAAACCACAGAAAGTAGATAAACTTAAGAAAACTCAACAGTATACTTATAATTAAAAATAGGACCAGAGGAAAAAATAAAAAATGAATTTGTAAAATGCCTAGAAAAAAAAGACAATGAAAGAAAAACAAAGCAAAATATATGAGCACAATGAAGGTGGCCCTAAGAAGGAAGTATGTATACTATGATCTACATGAAAAATCTGGAGAGAATTTATATTTATTTTCTAATGATGCACACAGCAACTTTGGGAAAAACAAGAATACCATGCAAGAAGAGTAGTCTGGAAGAGATCATCAAAATCAGTCCTGAAATAAATAAAATAGAAATTTTACAAAAATGCAAAGGTTGAAAAAAAAACAGTTGGTTCTAAAATGATAACCAAGAATAACTGTTAGCCAGTTTAATGGAAAGAGAGAGTGTTGGAAGGACTTAAATTAATATAATCAGTGCCAAGAGAGGAACCCACCACAACAGATATTGAGGAAACTCTGATGAACATTATTTTTAAATCTACATTTGTAAACTGGAAAATGAAGAAGGATGGATTCTTAGGCATACATAATTTTCCAAAATTAAATCAACAGGAAGTTAACTATCTCATTGGTTGTTATTTATGTTATTTACTTCCCCCCCAACAAAATCAAAAACAAAAATAGGACAGGACCAGATGGATAAAATGTAGAATTCTAGAAGACATCTTTCAAAGAACTAAAATACTAATGCTCATCAAATGATTTCATAAAACAGAAAAAGGAGTAACATTTCTGAATTTGTTTTATGAAGCCAATATTACCATGACATGATACCCCAAACAAAAAAAAGATACTACAACAACAAAAGAAAATTATGAGTTCGTCTCTCTGGTGAACAGAGGTCCAGTAGTTACCAATAAAATACTTTTAAATAGAATTCAAGAGAACATCAAAAAGATTATCCACCACGATCAAGTTGACTTCATCCCAGAGATGAGAGGATAATTCAATGTATGTTAATCAATGAGTACTATCTTCCACATAAACAAACTCAATGACACACACACACACACAAAAAAAAAAAAAAAAAAAAAAAAAAACACATGATAATCATCTCTTTAAATGTAGAAAAGGCCTTTCACAAAAATCCAACATCCATTTAGGGTGAAATTCCTAGAAAACCTAGAGGGAAGCTATATGAACATAATAGAGGTGATGTGTAGCAAACTCACAGCAGCAGCATCTTAAGCAGAGAGAAATTCAAATCATATATACTAAAAGAAGAAACAAGTCAAGAATGTCCAAACTCTCCATTCGTCTTCAGTATAGTACACAAAGTCTTAGGTAGAGTAACAAGATAAAGACAAAATAAATACAAATAGGAAAGAAGTTACATACCGTTATTTATAAGCAATATGGCTTTATACATCAAAGACTCTAGAGAGTTCACAACAGTACTCCTACAGGCCATCAACACATTAATTGTTGTACCAGCACACAAAATCTGTGTTCTCCTATACAGAATCAACAAATTACCAAGAAAGAAATGAGGAAAACGATGTCATTCACAGTAGCATCAAAAATATCTTGGAATAAATCTGAGAGACTTATATAATTAAATTTTAAGACATTAAAGGGGAAATTGAAGAACAGACTAAATGATGGAAAAATATTCTATACACATAGATTGGTAGGATTCATGTTGGGAAAATGGCCTTCCTACCAAACTTATATATATATATTTTTTCGGTTGTTGGCCAGTGGAGTTACATAGACTCCAGACATTACAGGCTACTGTCATTGCTCTTTCTTGCTTTCCAGACTTGATGATAAGACTCCATTGCTGACGATACCACATACTTGAGTAATGGAACTTAGGGGAATCAAGCTGGCACTAACTGGAAGTTTCTTCACTACTAGTGAGCTTTTACAGTGCTTGAAGGTGTTAGGAACACTACCAAAGGAGAAAGGTGATCACCTGTATTACCTGTTTGTGAGTTATGTAGCTACAATAATGACTTGCCTAGTAATTCATGTCCACTAGTGCAACAGTACTAAATATTATGAGACTACTTTCTGATTGGATTTAAGTCCCACTCCATAAGTTGAAACCCATATCTGCCACCATTATTGGTCCATGAACCTGGGTTTATACAGGCCATAGTCCCAAAAGGAGAAACCTCCAACTATTATAAGTGGAGGTTAATGGTGCTAAATGGACAAAGTTAAACCTAATGACCTATAGAAACAAGACATCTATACCCATAAGATAATCTCTGACATTGGTTTCTAACTTGTGAGTCACAGCCCCACAAGGGTCACATATAAGATATCCTACATATCAGATATTTACACTGTGATTCATAACAGTAGCAAAATTACTGTTATGACACAGCAATGAAACAATTTTATGGTTGGAAGTCACCGCAGCATGAGGAACTAAGTGTACTAAAGGATCACAGCATTAGGAAGGTTGAGAATCACTGACTATCATCATAGAGTAATGCTGCTCTCAAATCTCATCAGAGAAGTTTCTATTTGCAGTATTTGGTGATTAACATAGATACTCATAACTAGTCAATATATAGTGAATAAGAGACTACAGGGCGCTCAACTCCAAAAGAGACATATGTATCATACTTAGGGATCACTGAGGAAGAGAAATTAGGTAAATTGTAAGAGCCATAGGTAGTGGATGACTCTATAAGGAAGCAGCATGTTCTGACACAGCAGGGCAGTTGCAATATGAACGCTCAGCAATTGTAACAGCCTGCATAAACCTACAGTCTCAAGCCACACAAAATATTAGCATGTTGGCAGATGTGGGCTTTAAGAAATACCCAGAGTTGTATACTAATGCTTATTTGCAGGAGGCACTGAAATGCATCTGTATCAAATATATGAATGAATGAGTAAATGAACAAATGTGCATTGCTTTATATTTGTGTGCGTAAGTACATGAACACAGACGGACTGGGCTGTGTACAAAGCACCTGTTGTCATAGAACCAGGGACACCAAGACACGGAGATCCTGTATCTTGCTGGTCAGATAGCCTTGCCTAATTAATAAGCGCCAGATTCAGTGAAAGACCCTGTTTCAAATAAATAATGTGTGGAGTGCTAAAAGAAAACACATGATACAGACCTCTGGCCTCCACATGCACTACTATAAATGTGTACACGACACACACACCACAAATAAAAATAAATTATTAGAATATGAAGATAAGGAAGCTTGAATGGTAAATATAGATGCTTATTAATTTCTTGTAATGTGGATAACTGCAAGTAAGTTATCAGTGAAAAGCCTCAGACAGTTCATTAGTGAGGATGAAAGGAAAGGAAAATGGCTTCTACTCCTTTGCCTTGACCCTTTGGCTTTGTGTTAGCTGCTTAAGGGGTGGCAACAAAGCCCATGACTGCTTTCACAGTAGCCTTGTACATGACACAGAAAAGTGCCTCTGACATTCGAAGGGATGCAGATTCAGTGTCCTGGCAGGAGAGTGAGGCTACAGAATAATTCTATTTATTTATGAAACACTTTTTTTTTTTTTGGATTGCTATCCTGAAGATGAAAGCCTGGGTGCCTGTGGGCTGTGCAGACATTTCTCTGTGGGCTTATGGTTCTTTGAAGTCCCGACATATTTGTGAAGCCAGGGAAACAGAGCAGTGATGGTCAGCTGGAACTTCTTCCAAGAGTATCAGAAAATGCAGAAGCTGGAAATGACTGGGTATCTTGTGTTCAAATCCACTGTTTCTCCCCCATATGTTAGGATTGTTCAATTTGTACTTGCCTTTGTTTGCAATCTGATAGACAAAGGAAATACAATATTTACCAAATATAGCATTTTATTCTTCATGATTTGGCCTGAGGTTGTATCTCTCTGGTAGAATTGTTGTCAAGCATTTAAGGCTTTGGGTTTGATCATTAACCCCAACAAAACCCATCACGACAAGAACACCACCACTGTCATCCATCACGACTACCATCACAATCTAGCACCACCAGTGATAAAGGGACACATTCAGGAATTTAACTACTCGATTGCAGAAGAATTGTGTTTCAGATATGTATTTAAGTCTGGGAAACTATAAAATGGGACTTCAGTGTTTCCTGAAATATTACTGGACATCATAGTAATTAAAAAGTTATTTAATAGGCATGAAGTGAACATTGTTTATGATTGATATCTTAAAAAACATTATACTAATTTATCATGTTTTTCAAAATGATGAACTTTATTTGAAATATAATAAAGTATTCTATTTTTAAAGTGTGTTTTTCGAACCATACATGCCCGCTCGTTAGCAGATACATGTATGTAAAAATGATGTAGAAAAAAATTATGATCTATTTTTTTATGACACAAAAAGTTCCCCATGCACTTTCCACCTGTGTTTCGCCAAGTTCAAAGCCAGACACTAACCTAACAACTTTTCTCATTTTTACTTGATTTTGATCTTTAAAGAATTTGGGGATATTTCCTATTTAGATTTATTTATTATTGTGAATATAATTTTTCAGGGAACTGATGTATAGATTTTTATGGGTTGTAGGAGTGGCATTGATAGATGAAAGATACGTATTTTTATCTGTATACATTTGTAGTACCATTGCTCATTCATACAAGTAATGTATACAAATTTCAGTTGCTCCACATTTGTCCAGTATTGGTATTGCAAATCACTTACTTTAGCCTTTAATGTGGGTGGGAAATGGTATTGTATTAAGATTTTAATTAGCATTCCTCTGGCTGCTGATGAGGTTGAACATCTTCACATAGAATTATACTCAAATCTTTTGGTTTTTATACAAAGGACTATAATATATTTCAAACTAACTTATGCATATAACATAAGATAGAGATCCAAGATTGTTTTTAGTTGTTTCTAAATGAATGCTCATTCAGTTCACTCATCTTATTTCTTGGAGAGCAATAAATCATATGCCCTCAGCATTCTATTCCACTGAGGTACCTATCTGCCTGTTTGCATGCAACTCTTACATTCTCCCAATTTCTACGGCTTTTTTAAAAAACATGGTAGTATGATTCTTTTACATTTGTTATACTTTAATAATACTCTTCACAGCCAGGCATTATGTGGAAAGTCTAAATTTAAAAGGTCTCCCTTGGGTTCCTCTCCTCAGAGATTAGGAAAACTGCAGAAAAGGAGGAGGAAAGACTGTAGGAGTTAGAGGGGATGGAGGACAGCAGGAGAACATGTATCATTGAGTCATCTAAGCAGGGCTCATATGGGTTCACAAACACTGAAGCAGGAAGCATGAGGCCCACATAGTTGTATACCAGGTCCTGTACTTATGTGTTACAGCTGATAGCATAGGGTTTTTGTGGGACTCCTAATACTAGGAGCAGCTGTACCTCTGACTCTTTTGCATGTTCTTCAGATTCTTTTCCTCCTATTGGGTTGCCCTGTCCAGCGTCAATATGAGAGCATTGCCTTGTCTTATTGTATCTTGTCTTGTCTGTTTGACTATAGTCTTTTGGAGGCATGTTATTTTCTGAATAGGAAACAGGGAGAGTAAATCTGGGGGTGAGGAGGGAATAGGGAAACTGGGAGGAGTGGAGAGAGGGGTAGCTGTGGTCTGCATATATTGTATGAAAGAAGAATATATTTTTAATAAAAAAATAAATGATAAATTAAAAATACTGTTTATTTGGCTATTTTAGGTCTCTTGTATTTCCATAAGTTTTAGAATTACCTTGAGAATTTCTACAGAAAATGCTACAGATATTTTGATAAAAATACTATAGAATCTATTGATATATATCTATATATAGATATATCTATATATCTATATAGATATATCTATATATATATATATATAGCATTTGGCAGAATTCAATGCCCATTCACGATTAAAAAGAAAAATCTGCAAATGGAAACTTCTCTAAATTTAGAGGTACAAAAACCTCCTAGCTGATATCAACCTAAAGGTGACAAGCTACACAGCTCCTCACCCCCAAGCATCTTTTTCTCTTGTTGTTCTTTATTGAAATAACTTCAGATTAACAGAAAATTTCAAAAGTAGAACATTAATGTTCAATATAGGCTTAAGCGGGTTTCTCCAGAGGCTGTTTTTTTTTTCTTTTCTTTTTTTTATTAATTACACTTTATTCATTTTGTATCCCCCCATAAGCCCCTCCCTCCTCCCCTCCTGATCCCACCCTCCCTCCCCTTTCTGCATGCATGCCCCTCCCCAAGTCCACTGATAGGGGAGGTTCTCCTCTTCTTTCTGATCTTAGTCTATCAGTTCTCATCAAAAGTGGCTGCACTGTCCTCTACTGTGGCCTGGTAAGGCTGCTCCCAGAGGCTGTTTTTTAAAAGCAGTTATAACGCAGTATGAAAACAAGAATGTTGGCGTTGGTATGAGCATGGGTGTTGCTATGTGACGGCCTAGCACATGTGAACGCTAATAGACAACCTCTGCAACTGAGCACGCTGTTGCCTCTATGAGTGTCGCCATCAGCACAAGTGCCCACCTCCTTTTTATTTTATTGTTTTTATTTATTTTTTCATAGCTATCTATAGTCCCGCTTCGTCCCGAGCTCCTGGCCACCACTAGTCTATTTTCCATGTCTGTGCTTTATATTAGGAATGATGTAACATGAATAAAATAAGAGAGTAGGTGGCCTGTTTAAAAATTGGGAATAATTTTTTTATACAATGTACCAATCACATTCCCCCATCTCCTCTTCAACCCTACGCTACCTTCTGAACACATTCAAATTCACTGTTCTTTCTTGCACTCTCTCTTTTTCTCTTTCTCTCTAACAAACAATAAGACACAAAAAAAACCCCACAAAAATGAATAAAAGAAAATAAACAAAAGCAAAAGCTCCCCCAATTCCTGGCCTGCTAGAGCTTGGCTGTAGAGGCAAGGTCTTCTCAACATCCTACTTCAGTAAACCTTGGATACCCTAATACACTGAAGCACTAAATTAATTAATTAATAAAAAATAAAATAAAAGATAAAAAATTCAAGACCCTGAAAAGATAAATTGAAGAAGATATCAGAAGATGGAAATATCTCATGGATGCTTATGGATCAGTAGGATTAACATAGTAAAAATGGCCATGTTATCAAAAACACTCTACATATTCAAAGCAGTCCTCATCAAAATACCAACACAATTCTTTACAGAACTCAAAAGAACAATTCTCAACTTCATATGGAAAAACAAAACCAAGAGCAGCTAAAACAACCTGTATGATAAAAGAACTTTGGGATGTATCTTCATCCCTGAATTTAAGCTATACTACAGAGCAATAGTAATAAAAACTGCATGGTATTGGCAAAGAAACAGACTTTATTACATTGATAATATAATAAAACTGAAAACTCAGAAATAATCCACACACTTATGGATACTTGATATTTAACAAAAAGACTAAGACTATACAATGGAACAAAGAAAGCATCTTCAACAAATGGTGATGGTCTAACTGGATATCCACCTCTAGAAAAAGGCAAGTAGATCCATGTTTGTAATCCCTGTACAAACTTAAGTTCCAGGGGATCACAGACTTGAATTCATTGGTACAGGAGACAACTTCCTGAACAGAATACCAACAGCACAGGCTCTAAGATCAACAATCAATAAAAAGGAACTCATGAAACTGTAAATCTGTAAAGAACACTGTCACTAGAACAAAATGGCAGCCCATTTACTGGGAAAAAATCTTCACCAACCCTACATCCAACAAAGGGCTAATATCCAAAATACATAAAGAACTCAAGAAATTAAACACTAACAAATCAAATAATCCAATCAAAAATGAAGTACTGAGGTAAACGGAGAATTCTCAACAGATGAATATCAAATGGCTGAAAAGCATTTAAAGCACTTAAAGAAATGTTCATCAGGTAAATGCAAATAAAAATGACTCTGAGATTTCATCTTACAACTGTCATAATGGCTAAGATCAAAAAACTCAATTAACAGCATATGCTGGTGAGAATGTAGAGAAAGGGGGAACCTCCATTGCTGGTGGGAGTACAACCACTCTGGAAACCAATCAGGAGCTTTCTCAGAAAATCAGAAATAGCTCTACCTCAAAGACCCAGCTATACCATTCCTGGGCATACAACCAAAAGATGCTCCACCATACAACAAGAACATTTGTTCAACCATGTTCATATCAGCTTTATTCATAAGGACCAGAATCTAAAAACAACCCAGATATCCCTCAGCTGAAGAACAGATAAAGAAACTATGTTACATTCACATAATGGATACTACTCAGCTATTAAAAACAAGGGAATCATGAAATCTGCAGGCAAATGGATGGAACTAGAAAAGATCATCCTGAGTGAGGTGACCCACACCCAGGAAGAAACACATGGTATGTGTTCATGTATAAGCAGATATTAGGCACACAGTAGAGGATAACCATACTACAATCCACAGACCCAAAGAAGATAGCTAGCAAGGAGGGCCCAAGGGACGATGCTTGAATCTCACTCAGAAGGGGAAATAGAAGTCACTGGAAGTGGTTGAGGAGAGGGAACAGGATATGAGAGGGGACACTGAGGGAAAGGACGATGGGGATGAAATATAGGGAGAGCAAGAGCAGGAGGACAGAGGGCTTGCAGAGAGGAGAAACCATGGGCAGAGGTATCTCTGAGACAAGCTGGGGATCTGCAGCAAGGTAGGCCCCTGAAAGGATATGGGAGCGATTTAATCTGAGACCCTTGGAAGCTGGGGTCATAGAGACTGAATAGGCCGCCCTCTAACCAGACAGGACTTCTGGTGGAGGGAGGCGAACACCAACCCACTCACAACTACTGTCACCCACAATTTACCTTTCCTACAGGATGTGTAGGAATAATGATAGAGCAGAGACTGAAGCAATGTGCACCCAGTGCTTGGCCCGCCCTGAGATGCACTCGTGGGAGAGTGCTGAACCTTGACACTATTGATGATGCTCTACTGTGTTTGCAGACAGTAGCATAGCATGGCTGTCCCCTTAGAGGCTCTGCTCAGTAACAGATTGAAACAGAAACTGGGACTCACAGCTAAACAACGGGCAGAGCATAGGAAGCCTTACAGAAGAGTAGTGGGGAGAAGAATAATAGAAAAACCCAAAGGGAAAGGAGTTCCACAAGAAGACCAATAGTCTCAGCTAACCTGGGCACAGAGGGGCCTGCAGAGACTGAAGCACCAAGTATGAATCATGCAGGGACTAGACCTAGGCCTTCTACACATATAAACCAAATGGGCAGCTTAGCTTCCATGTGGGTCCTCTGGGAAAGGGATCAAGGGCTGTCTCTGACATGGTCTCTATTGCATGCTTTCCTATCACTCCCCCTTGTGGGGCTGCATTGCCAGGACATGGTGAAAGAAGGCTTTGTAAGGGGGCTCCCCTTTTCTGAGGGGTGGGAGGGGGGTAGGAGGGAAAGAATAGGAAGGAAAAGAAAGAGTAGGCTAAGATTGAGATATGCAGTAAATAGTAATAAAAAAAAAAAAACAAAGAAAATGCACAAGAAACACACACACACACACACACACACACACACACACACGAAACCCATGAAAACACCAAATTGGAAACCATCATAGATAAGCAAAACATCAAAAGAGGAGTATGATAACATCAACAACAAAAAACTAAAACAGACAAAAAAACAAGAAACAACAACAAAAACTCAAAATAAAACAAACAAAACCCAAAAAGTATATGAGAAAAAAAAAAAAAACAACAAAATACCATTTATTTTGTATTGACCATCCCCTGCTGGACATGAGGCCTACCCTTATATAGAGAGATTATATACTCAGAGAGACTTCATTGAAGGAAACCAATTTTTCCTTGCAACCAGATATCCGTTAGAGATAGCATCTTGTTAAGGAAGCAAGCTCATACATAAGTCCCTCCGTCCCCAACCCCGCACCTCAGAGTGGGACACTATCTCACTACACCCTGAGCCAGGTCCTGTGCGTGCAGCCACAGTGTCTGTGAGCTCATACACGCCTCAGTCCTGTTGCCTCAAGAAGACGTTCTGACCTTGGTGTCACCCATCTCTCCTCTGCCTATAGCAATCTTTCCACTTCCTCTTCTGCATAGTTCCCTCAGTTCTGGGGAGAAGAGTTTGATGAAGACATCTCTTTTTAGGACCAAGTATTGCAAATGACTTTGTGCACACTGTTCACTGGGAGTCTTCATCATGCAAGAAAAAGCTTCTCCGAGGAACGCTGCGTGAGACAGTTATCTTTGGGTGTAGCAGAATGTCCTTAGGAGTCATTTTATTGCTGTATTCCTCCAGTGCAATAATAGCATTTGGTTTTTCCATAGGTCCATAGTGTATCTAATCTCAGGTTCTTGGTCACGTTCGTGGTGCCAGGCATGGGATCCATCTTGATAACTGGATCTTAAAGCCAGATAGTGATTGATTTTATATTTTCTTTTCTTGATGCAACTAAGATTTTTGTTATCTGTCCAACTTGTAAACATCAAATTTTGTTACTTTTCTTATTGGATAGAAGTCCATGGTACTGATGTAACAACTTATTTAACCATTTGTAGACCTTTAATTATTCCCAATATCTTCTTTTCTGAAAAGCTTCTATGAAGTGGTCTTATATAGGATTTTGCATGAGTATAAATTTTCATGAATCTAGAAGATATCCCTAGTAGTGTGATTAGAGTCATTTGATCTGAATAGATTCATTATTTCAAGGAAGTTAATATATATTTCTGAATTGTTTTTTACTTTACAAGCAATGTATGAGATTCAGTTTTGTGACTTGCTAGATAATATATGCACATTGTTTTATAGATATTTTTATTATTGAAATTAAAATACAATTACATCATTTTCCCTTTCCTCTTTACAACACCTCTCATACTCCTAACACTCTTTTTCCCTCCAAAATTTATGGCATTTGCTCTCTTTTTAATTAAAAAAAATAATGCCCTAAATAGATAAATAAATTCTGCTCAGTCTGGGTAATGTTACTTGTATGTTTATGAATTCAGGGCTGAACACTTATATATTCCAATTGGAGCCCTCTTCCCTGAGAAGACTATTTCTCCCAGTCTCAGAATTCCTTAGTTGCATGTAGTTCTTTGTCGATGCTTGAGGCTCCATAAGCTCTCTTTTTGCGTTTGCATTTCTATTAGTGTTGTTCTTGTTCAAGTCTAGTTTTGGGTGCCATGTTGATGACAACCTATTATTTAGAGGGTTTCTTGGGCTTTTCTACACTCATGAAAATGTGTCTTACACCTGGCATTTGGGCTTTTGCTTAATAACCTATGGCTTTGAAAGCAATATTATCCAGCCATGTGTAATATCTCCCTTCTATCTTTTTTAGAAATTGGCTTATAAAGCAGATTTCCACATGGCTTTTTCAGAATCCTTCATTTTTGTGAATGTTTCCCCCATTTCTCCTCATCAGCTCCACTTTCCCACACCGGCTTGAACCTCTTTATCTCCAGTATTTATTGACTCTCACTGATCTTGTACTATCTCCTCTCCTTAAGGCATTATCTATCTTAAGAGCCACTTTGGGGGTTCCTGATTCCACAGATGCTCCAAATTAAACATAGAAATCTAAAGATTATAAGCTATGGTCTATATATGAGTGAGAACATTTGGTATTTGTCTCATCATGCTTGGGTTACTGTATTAATCTTCTGGTTTGTAGCACAGTTACCCCATTTGGTATAATTTTTTCTAGTTCTATTCATGCATCTGGATTATTTTCATTTTCATTTTTCTATATAGTTGATAAAATCAGGATGGAGGAAACTTTTGTTTTTGCAACACACAGAGATATGCAACTTCAGAATTGCCTATCAGAATGCAGTGTAGCAGTGCCTAGTCTTGCTACAAAACACTTCTACCCATAAGGCTCAGGAAATACTGCAGAAGAGGAGAGATAAAGATTGTAAATGGATCACAGAATTTGCTCGACATCGTGTCTCCTAGTAACATCAGAAGCTACACCTGCAAAAACTCAGAAACATGGCCATCCAAATGTGAACCGAACAAGGACACCACCAGTGGACAACTGGATAAAGTCTATAAGGCCTCACCCTACACAAAGAGCTATAAGTAACTGAAGAGAGCTGGGATTGGGAGAGGTGGTCTTCCCCAGGGCAGAGTACACCAATTGGGTTTCCAATGCCAAAGAGTCATTCCTGAAAATATATATACAGGTAGCAATATATAGATGGAAAAGTTTATATTTAGGAATATATATGAACATATACATATATAAATATATATATATCATATATATATACATATATGTTATATTCATGAAATAATGACAATTTGGGAAAAACCATGAGCATGAAGGAGAGAGGGGATGGGTATATGGTAGAGTTTTTCGGAAGGAATGGGAAGGGAAAATGTTATAATTATAATCTTAAAAAGAAGAAGAAATAAAAAGAAAAAGGGAAAAACATCTAGAAATAGAAATGTTCATGTGAACAAGCCATACTATTTCTAAGAGTATGTCCAAAAGGTTCTAAGGGTATGCTCAAAGGAAGTTTGTTCATTCATGTTAACTGCCACACTATTCACACACAATAGCTAGGAAATGGTATTCTCCTTCATGGCCATCAAACAATGCACAGATAAGTAAAATGTGGTGTATGTACACCGTGGCATTTATTGGTCTGTAAATATTTCTCTTCAATTAATTTTAATGCCTTGTGTTTAAATTTTATTTTGAAATAGGTTTCCAGTTTGTAGCCTAGGTGAACCCCAAACACATGAATCTTCTGATTCCGTTTCCCAAGTGTTTAACAAATTCTATGTCCTAAGCAAGTATGGTTTTCGTTCATACTCATACTGAAAGGCTGATTGAATTTAGCAATCCAGATTATAGATAAAAAACTTTAGCTTTCTTATATAAAAAGAAACCCCTATTCCTAGGTTGAGGAACAAGAAACATCTTCATATTTAGCAGTAAAATATTAGGGAAAAGCTTATAGTCTGTTTCTAATACACAGATAAATTACTAGACTTTTTAAGCTGTGGAACTTTCCTTCTAATTTCTTTTCTTTTTTGTAGTTTTTAGTATAAATTGATGCTGAATATTGTAAAATGTATTTTGCAAATCATGTGATTTGTTTTTCTTTTGCATATTCTTTTTTTAAATTTTTTATTAATTACACTTCATTCATTTTGTATCCCCCCATAAGCCCCCCCCTCCCCTGCCGATCCCACCCTCCCTCCCCTTTCTGCATGCATGCCACTCCCCAAGTCCACTGATAGGGGAGGTTCTCCTCTCCTTTCTGATCTTAGTCTATCAGTTCTCATCAAAAGTGGCTGCACTGTCCTCTACTGTGGCCTGGTAAGGCTGCTCCCCCCTCAGGGGTAGGTGATCAAAGAGCAGGCCAATCAGATTATGTCAGAGGCAGTCCCTCTTCCCATTACTATGTAACCCACTTGGACACTGAACTGCCATGGGCTACACCTGTGCAGGGGTTCCAGGTCATCTCCACGAATAGTTCTTGGTTGGAGTATGGGTATCTGGGAAGTTCCCTGTGTTCAAATTATCTTGTTCTGTTGCTCTCCTTGTGGAGTTCCCGTCCCCTCCAGCTCTTACTATTTCCCACTTCTTACATAAAATTCCATTCACTCTGCCCATCAGTTGGCCATCAGGCTCAGCATCTGCTTTGACAGTCTATACTGCAGAAGCTTTCAGAGGCCCTCTGTGGCAGGTTTCAAGGTTGTTTCCTGTTTTCTTCTGGCTTTCAGAGGCCCTCTGTAGCAGGTTCTGAGGTTGTTTCCTATTTTCTTTTAGCATATTCTTACGGCAGAATATATAGACAAATTTTCAAATATCAAGCCAGCCTTGAAATCCCAGTATTAATTCAGTCCACATTTGGTCAGGATATACAATTGTCTTTATATAAAGTTTGAATTTTATTTCCTGTTTGTTCATTGAGAATTTTGGTGATTATATTCTTGGAGAATACATTTCTATGCTTTCTTTCTTCTTTTTTTAATCTTTATCTTTGCCCTCCTTGTTCTTTTTCATGTCTTTATCCTCTTCTTTTTCAACTAAAATGGAAACTTGCATAACTGTACAACACAGATAACATGATAAAATGAGCAGAGGCATTTGTGAGGGCCCATGCTGTGTTTGCTCTTGAGGTGGCCCTTTCCAATGGACAGGGGACTGTGGCACACAGGTGATGCTCACTGAGGAGATCAGAGCACCTAAGTGAGTAAACAGGCATGCTTTCTAGATATGCTTCTCCTTCACATCATTCCAGTCTCTGGGTCTCCTTAGCCACATTATAAAATAAGCAAGTGAAATTCTCATACATAAAATATAACAAACACATGAAAATTATGCAATATTTCCTTGGAACTACATGTATTAAATTATCTTGGTGGGATAGCCAGAATTTTAAACAAAGTTCCTAGTGAATTCTGATACTTGAGCATGATATGGAAATATGAAATTAGAAAATTCTCTGCATTCCACTCTCCTAACCACTGACACTAAATCATTGTGTTCATAATATAATAAAGCTGTAGAATGTATTGGTTTGCATTTTTTTTTACATTTTAGTATTTTAATTCACTTTATTCACAATCTGATTTGAATACTAACCTTGATAACATTGTATCTTAACAACTATGTAATTATTTAAATATGTGTCTTATAAAGAAGAAAATCTCGTATTATTTGTCCAAGTTAAACAGAAATTTATCTTCAGAGAAATTAACCGAAGTATTCAAGCCTCTACATTCAGAATATAAATTCATTTTTAAACACTTCAGCTTTCTCACACTTTGCACTCCATATCAAAAAAGACAAAAAGACCCTAAGTATCATTTTTATTAGAGCAGTATATGATGTTGTTTACCTTATTTAGTATTATATAAAGCTAACTCAAAATCTATACGTGGTAGCCAATCCAAGAAGAGAGAAGACATCCTATTAAAATTATCTCCATGTTACAGTTGTATCTACTCTACCAACCACTGTGTGATACACCCAAAACACAGAGGGGCAAACTAAAAGTTGCATTTTAAAAGGACAGATTATCAAGATGATTGTTGATTTTATAAGTTTATATTGTATTTACTTTTCTAAAATGCTTCACACTGTTAGGAAATGCTGTGCCTTAAAAGTGTTATATTTTTGCTACAAACAAAATATTGTCCTCCCCTAATTTCTAACCATATAGATCCTACTTTAATGAGTCCTAGCTCTTAGAATAATGATTGAGAATAATTATAAATAATAAGTTTATATTGTTAACCGAATGTCAAGGGATTGTGGGAGGAACTATATTTCACAATTTTTGTATTGCAGTTTCTGGATAAATAAATAAATCTAATATTAAAAGTTCTCCAGAAAGATACACAGCCTGAAAATCTCATTTTTATAACAAACTCCTGAAATTGTTTATGAGAAAGATTGTACTGACAACTATTTTTATTTCCCCTGGTTGAGAATAAGACCACAATCTTAAGCCAAATTTGAAGGCAGCTTTCATTAAATACTGGCCAGAAGGGTGAGCTCTGCCAGGAGCACTTCAGGGTTCCCAGGAAATGGCTGCAAGTCATGTTTTGCAGGAGCTTAAGGAGGCACACCCACAGAGCCAATATATTTCCCATCAAGGCCAAACAGGGGCAAGCATGCCGCGTGATGTACTTTCTACCCACCCATCTCCCACCTACAGGTGACCAAGCACATCCAGCACAGATGGGTCAAACAAACATAGGACAAACAGGAACCTATTCTTAACTGCAAACAGAACTCTTAACCTGAAAGATATATTTTTCCTGTTTTGGTCCCATGCTTTTTAACATTTTTTATTAATAATAATTTATTCACTTTGTACCCCAGCTAAAGCCCCCTCCCCATCTCCCTCATCTTCCTTACCCCTCCCCAAGTCCACTGATAGGGGAGGTTCTTCTCCCCTTCCATCTGACCCTAGCCTATCAGGTCTCATCAGGACTGGCTTCATTGTCTTCCCCTCAGGGGGAAGTGATCAAAGAGCCAGCCATTGAGTTCATGTCAGAGACAGTCTCTGTTCCTCTTATTAAAGAACCCACTTGAGCACTGAGCTGTCTGTGGGCTACATCTGTGTAGGGTTTCTAGAATATCTCCATGCATAGTCCTTGATTGAAGTATCCGTCTCAGAAAAGACCCTTGTGCCCAGATTTTTTTGGTTCTGTTGCTCTCCTTGTGGAGCTCCTATCCCATCCAGGTCTTTCTATCTCCCCCTTTTTTCAAAAGATTCCCTGCACTCTGCCCAAAGTTTGACTATGATTCTCAGCATCTGCTTTAATACCCTGCTGGGTAGAGTCTTTCAGAGGCCCTCCATGGTAGGTGCCTGTCCTGTTCCTTGTTTTCTCCCTCTTCCAAAGTTCATCCTGTTTTCCTTTCTGAGTGAGGATTGCAAATTCAGGTTTACAAGGAGAAAAATCAAGGTAAAGAAATACTGAAGATGTGCTTTGTGGAATAATCACAGCACAGGAGTAAAGGGACTCAACATACTGAGAATGTTAATGGGTCCTTTCCTTCATTCTTCAAAAAACATCTGAGGGTCTTAACTAGAAGGCTAAAGAAACTGTATCATACCCTTCATAATAAAAGTCAAACAGGAGTAAATTACTCATCAAAGCAGTCTACTTGGTATTGCAAAAGAAGCTTTAACATCATATATTCATTGTGGATAGAGCTATTTGTATTATTCCTGGATCAAAACGAATAAAGGTTTCTTATTTTTAGGTATTGTGAACTGAGGCAACTAAAGTGCGCAAGCAAATTTCAATCTAATCAGACGTGTATACACACAATTGTCTAACGGAAAGCAAGTATCCTGGTTCACAGAGAGCTTTTTCCTCTGAACTGCATTACTGATAAAAAAAAAAAAAAAAAAACAAAAAAAAAAACAAAAAAAACAAACAAACAAAAAAAAAAAAACAACCGTGTGCAGGGACTTGCCTTTAAGCTAAGTAAAACCTCATGCTTCAGTTGACTCTGGTAAGTAGGAAACTAGGCTGCCCTTTGGGCCATGGAATCTGAACTCCAGGAAGTAGAGGTCAAGCTGAGTCCAAATCTTTTCAAATTCTTTTGGCTTCATTCACTCAGAATTCAGAAATTCATCACAGGGAACTCTTGAGGCTGATGCTGTTCAAAGGCTTCTCCAAATATCTAGCCAATGAGTGGGGAATGTTAGTCATCTTCCTAGCCCAAAGGAAACAGGAAGACAACTTCTTAGAATGGACAGAAGAAAAATACATCTCGGCTTTTATTTATTTATTTTTATTGTGGTGTTAAAACACCACACCTAGGATGGACAGTATTAACCATTTTTTAAAGTATGTATTTTGAGGGCATTAAGTATATTCACATTGCTTGTAAAAAGACCTCCTGAGATCTCTCATCTTGTGGGTCTGAAACTATGCATGGATCAAGTCCTGCTTCCTAACCAGCCCTTAGGAAACTCTCTTCTGTGGCTTCTATAACTGTTACTATTTTCCACACCTCATTAGTGAAACCAGGCCATCTTTGTTACTACAGACTTGATTTATTCCATTTAGGATCATATCATCAATGCTTACCCACACTAAAGCATACAACAGGATTTTCATCTTTTCTAAGGCTGAATGTACTATTCTGTTTTAAGTGTATACTGCACCCCTTTTTACTGGGTTATCTTTTTCCACGACCAAAACAAAACAGCATCCCAGAGTGGAGAATGGGAATTGGAAGTAGGGGTAGAAACTGATAACTAATTTGAATGTGAGGTGATAAGTTTGTGGTCAGACATTTAAACTTATGCCTGATTTTTAAACTTTCAAGATTAAAAGTATTAG
Organism: Psammomys obesus; assembly: GCF_907164565.1. Taxonomy (NCBI): domain Eukaryota; kingdom Metazoa; phylum Chordata; class Mammalia; order Rodentia; family Muridae; genus Psammomys; species Psammomys obesus. The sequence continues at coordinate 27,313,293 of NW_026592890.1, read as the reverse complement.
AAAAATTTTACTCATCTCTTGAGCAAATGAGAGGTCCTATGTTCATTACCATTACACAGAAATAAGACTTGAAAAAAAGGTCCATTAAAGAACAACTTAAGATAGTATATAAATATTAAATTATACCATTATTATATACTTTATGCATAATATTTTGTGGATAAATATGAAATAAGCATATTTGTAGAAATTATAATCACTGGATTTCATATGATGATTAAATAATGAGACAAAGTGAGTATCTATGAATCCCCTAATTTCAGATATTTAAACTATAAACATTAAGTGATTTTATTTGGGAAAGGAGCCTTTGGGAGTAAATTAAAAGTGAGGGTAGATCCCTCATAATTGGATTAATGAGCTGCAAGCAGGGGCAGGAAAGAGCAGGAATTCTTTCTCTCCTCAGCATCCTGAGGATTTGATGGCTGTTTGCAATCTCGGAAAATAGTCTGCACCAGGAACCTCAATGTATGGTGCCCTGATCTTGGACTGCCAGCCGCTAAGATATTGAGATTAAAAGTTTACATCGGCATAAGTCCACACTGTGTTTATAGTATCTCAAACTAAACCAAAAATTAAGAAGGAAACATATAGAATCACATTGTGGAGGGATAAAGGATGTTTGTAATGGGATGTACATTACTTGATTTGCTAAGTTTAAATTTATTCATTTTTACCTTTAATAGATTAAAATGCTTATTGCATTATGCATTTATTTTGGGAAAGAAGGGGCCATGTGCAATGGCGCACAAACTGGCAGAATTCTGTTCTCTTTCTCATGCGTGCCCTGTGGTTTGTACTCAGGTCTTCACTAGGGGTAGCTGTAAGCAGCTTTTAACTGCTGAGCCATGTGGCCAGCCGAAGAGTAAGATTTCTCAACCCCAATTTCTGCATCCATTCTTCAGTTGAGGGGCATCTGGGCTGTTTCCAACTTCTGGCTATTACAAATAAAGCTGCTACCAACATGGTTGAGCAAATGTCTTTATTGTGTACTTGAGCCCCTTTTGGATATATGCCTAGGAGTGGTATGGCCGGATCTTGAGGAAGCATTATTCCTAGTTGTCTGAGAAAGCGCCAGATTGATTTCCAGAGTGGTTGTACGAGTTTACATTCCCACCAGCAGTAGAGGAGGGTTTCCCTTTCTCCACAGCCTCTCCAGCACGTGTTGTCACTTGAGTTTTTCATCTTGGCCATTCTGATGGGTGTAAGGTGAAATCTCAGAGTGGTTTTGATTTGCATTTCCGGAATGGCTAACAACGTTGAGCATTTCTTTAAGTGTTTCTCTGCCATTCGATATTCCTCTACAGAGAATTCTCTCTTTAGCTCTGTTCCCCATTTTTTAAGTGGATTACTTGGTTTGCTGTTTTTCAGCTTCTTTAGTTCTTTATATATACTGGATATTAGCCCTCTGTCAGATGGAGTATTACTCTGCAATGAAAAATAAGGAAATCATGAAATTTGCAGGTAAATGGTGGGACTTGGTAAAGATCATCCTGAGTAAGCTGTCCCAAAAGCAGAAAGACACACACGGTATATACTCAGTCATATAGACATATAACATAGGATAAACCTGCTAAAACCCTGAACATCTAAAGAAACTAATCAAGAGAGCGGACCCTGACTAAAACACTCAATCCCCATCCTGAAAGGCAAAGAGGATAGATATCAGAAGAAGAAGAAAACAGGAAACAACCTAGGAACCTGCCACGGAGGGCCTCTGAAAGGCTCTGCCCTACAGACTATCAAAGCAGACACTGAGACTTAAGGCCAACTGATGGGCAAAGTGCATGGAATCCTAAGTAAGAAGTGGGAAATAGTAAGATCTGGAGAGGACAGGAACCCCACAAGGAGAGCAACAGAACCAGAAAATTTGAACACAGGGGTCCCCCCGGGACTCATATTCCAACCAAGGAACATGCATAGAGATAACCTAGAACCCCTGCACAGATGTAGTCCATGACAGCGTAGTATCCAAGTGGGTTCCATAGTAATGGGAAGAGGGACTGCCTCTGACATAATCTGATAGGCCTGTTCTTTGATCACCTCCCCCTGAGGGGAGAGCAGCCTTACCAGGCCACAGAAGATGACAATGCAGCCATTCCTGATGAGATCTGATAGACTAAGATCAGAAGGAAGGAGAGGAGGACCTCCCCTATCAGTGGACTTGGGAGGGGCAAGTGAGAAGAAGGGGGAGGGAGGGTAGGACTGGGAGGGGAGGAGAGAGGGGCTTATGGGGGATATAAAGTGAATAAACGGTAATTAATAAAAAATTTAAAAAAATTAAAAAAAAAGATTTCTCAACCCAATATGACATGAAGTTGAAATTGATAAGAACTAAGCAGTGTTCAGAAAGAGTTCATAAATTAATATGGCCCGAATAGGTCAAAGGTTCTCTCTAGACATTGTGATTTCAAAATATTTAGATTTTTTTTACTACTTAATTTTTTATGTACTTGTTAATAACTGTAGGAAGAAAAATAAATAGTGCATGAAGTCAGACTACAATAAGTGG
>NW_026592890.1:27293035-27310771 GCF_907164565.1 Psammomys obesus | reverse complement strand
ATTTTTCTTCCTACTATCTTAGTACAACCTTATTGTGCCAATATGTTGGGATGCCTAGCTAGTAAGCCTGATTTTATTTGGTGACATTTCTACTTTGAACAGTGTATGAGATACTATATTTGGCTTATCAACTAAAGGCACATGAGAGAATTTTTATCTGAATACACTTTAAAATATTCAAATATATCATTTCAAGAAATGGTTCGTGTGGTGAGGATTTAAGCATGATGGACAGATTCGCAAGCTGTTGAGGAAATTTTGATTTTCTAAGGATATGTGCTAAATTTGGATCATACACAGCATATGTCTTTCTTCTCCAATCCATGTTTCACTAAAACATCATGGTTAGTTTACTTTTTTTGGTGTGTGTGTGCTCTCATTGTGAGTTGTGGGCTGACAAGAAATTAAAGGGTTTCGATTACAAATACACCTTACTGTATTGAACTTAGTTTACTGTATTTCTTGGGTACTATAGTAATTTTTGAAATTTAATATTTGTGAGAGAGAGACACACACAGGCCATCTCTCCATCCTCTAGACCCCACCAAGCAGGGCAATGGACTTCACTACGAAGGCGCGAGTCCTGTGGAACCATAGCTGCAGGATCTCCGTGACTTTAAACAACAGTAGGCTCTCTGAGCGTAGTCTCTCCTAGGGTCCAGTATTGATTGATGGTGCAGCAGAAGCCAGAAGCCTTGAACCAGAGCAACATCTCATTGCAGTGAAAAATTGAAAGTAAAGTTGTTTGGGCAAAAGGGTATACTGTGGGAGACACTGCAGCTTCCAATGCCACTACAGCAAAAGTATGTGTGATGGAGAGCCAAGAAAGATGAAGGAGCTGTGTGGTACAAAACCTTTGTGGTGGGTATGGGAGAAGCCTGTGGTTGATAGTGGAGAAGGTTGTTGCCCTGAGGCGTTGACAGGATTTATTTTTAATGGTAATGTTAATTTTTAATTTGGCAGGAGATTACAAAGGTAGGGGCAGGCATGGAAGCCCTGGAAAATGAATGGGATTGGAGTGCATGATGTCAAATTCCCGTCAGATTTGTGGTTAATTGTCAGCCATTATGATCGAGGTCCTGAAATCCAACAGCAAGGCTCAGATGATAATTAGTGGTTTTATAAATGAAATATTTGAATTACATTATGGAAATTTTAGATATAATGATATATTTGCATAATAAGATACTACAGAACAGATTAAAATAACAACTTTCTATATAGGGAAATAAAATTTTGTAGCTTGCTTGATTGTTATATTTCTCTTTGTGACAGTTTGTGTACAGTCCACAACATCTCTTGATTGTACAGCTCGAAACAACTGTTAGAGAAAAAGTTAAATGTTTATTTGCCACATAGGTTTCTATAGTTTAAAACTTTAAAAAAAATTCAAGAATAATTTAGACTTTTGGACTTGACTATTTTTGCTTGGAATAAGTAGGAAAACTTGTGTTTTCAAAGAATTTAGATAAAGTTTAATGAGACATTTTCAAAAATAAGATTGCAAACACTTCCATAGCCTGCCAGTGTTTAGTCTAAGACCTCATAAACACACTCTATCATAAACTCCAACCATTGCTACAGTCTAAAAGAAGCAATTATATAGTTTACCTAAAGAGTATGTATACTTAAAATATTACTGCAAAGCTAGGGTGCTAGCTCTGTGGAAGCGTTTATTGTGAAGGAGGACCTGTGTTTGATCCCAGTGTCACTGAATGCATGAATGCATGCATGAATGAATGAATGAATGAATGAATGAATGAATGAATGAATGGAGTAGTTAGACAGATTGCAAAAAATGTTCCTAATTGAACTTCTCCAACCAGGAACTTAAAGTTTTGCTTTCATCTTAGTAAGCAATCAAAAGATAAAGTAAGTAAACAAAACAGGTGTGGGAAAATGTTAATAAAGTAACTCTTTGTACTAATTAGAGTTTTAAATGAAGTGTAATATATAAGTCTTAAAATATGTATTAAATTTTTGAGTTTATAAAATAATTAACCTATATTGTGCTCTACTCAATTATTTGAGCAATAATTCACTGTGTTAAGATGTGTGTCTGTGATACTAATAAACACTTTTAATTCCCAGTGGTCTATCAAAAATAGTTATCACATATGTGTGCATGCAAATGTAAGTATATATACAAAGATGTGTGTATATATATATATATATATTATTAAAGATAACCATGTAGAAATCATTGCTTCAAATGTTTAGTTTTGTCAGCATTCACTATTGGTAGAAAATATACAGGCTATAGAAGACACCTCTATAGGTCTTTAACAAATGTAGGCTACTGCTAGATATATCTGTCAATATTTCACTGTCACTCTTGACTTTGCAACTGAATTTAATGTTGCATACATCTTTTGAGGGTCTAGAAAAATGAAAACAATCTAATAAAATATGCAACATTTTCAGGGTTTTAAAACATACAAATTCATTATTTTGTAAAACCACGCCTTTCTATCCATTAACATAAACACACTTGAGGGCCTTCTGAGTATAAGTATATAAGTGCCCTAAATTAATTAGGTTTACTTAATCATTTGTTGGTTAATAAAAAACAAAACAAGAAAAGTGTACTTAGGTCACTGAAGCCTGGGTTGAAGAAGTCTGGATACATTGGCTTATCTCATGCTCTCTCATGTCTCCAGGAGTCACAAGAGGAACCTGAATCCCACACAGATACGTTAATGATGACATCACATATTGTTGATTATATATCTTAGTTTATTTCACATTAAGCCAATAAAACATGAACAGCATGCAAAGATGGTGATCTCCCTGTGTAGTTATACACACTGTCTGTGGGTATTCTAATTATTTTACCAGTACTTTAAAAATCCCCTCACACATGAAATAATCATGAACGAACATAAATTTCAACTTTTATACTTTGCGTATATCATATGTTTCTCGCATTACTATATAGTTTTAAAATTATTTACAAACTACCACTTCTGAACACTTGTTCATATACAGACTACTTTAAATTCCAGGGAAATTATGTATATAGTAAATAACATGAGGCACAAAAGCTTTGAAATTTGATTTTTTTTTTTTTTCAGGAGTGGTATGGTAACAATGTAAGGCAGACAATTAACAGAAAAGGAAGAAGATCAAACATCAATCCAAGGGAGAAATTACCATCAAGGGACTTTAGGAAGATAAATTGGTAGGAAACTCCTGTGAAACTATGCTATGAGAGGAAGTGTTTTTAGAGGAAACAAATTTGAACATAAAGGTATGTCCAGTTGGAAAGGTTAGGCATGACTGCAGACAAGCTGAAAGCCCGTGTGGTAAACCTACTTGATGATCCTTGGATGTTATGACAAGACAAATGTATATTAGGTGGGAACAAATAACAGACTTGCATAACAGCTTGATACTGTGCAGAGAATGAGAGACATTGGAACATTCAGTTTTAAACAGGAGGTCTTCATCAAATCTTCCCCTTCAGGGCTCAGGGTACCTGGCAGAAGAGGAGGCAGAAAGATTGTAAGATCTGCAGGGGTTGGAGGATACCAGGAGTACAAGGCCTTCTAAACACAGCAGGACAAACGCACATATGAACTCACAAAGACTGTGACAGCATGTACAGGGCCTGCACTGTTCTAGGCCAGAAAAAATGATTCCCAAAGCTGGTGGGTAAGTTGTTAGTGGTGGAGCAAGTCCATTCTCACTTGACAACTTCATAATTTCCAGCACTACATTGGGGATGAACGAGTTCAGGCCGTCAGTCTTTGACTGCTATCTAATATTGAACAAATTGTCTAATCCCTCTGTGACTTTACTTCCTCATAAGCAAAGCACAGAATGAGAATTATGAGGTTTCTGTGCAGACTCACCAAATTAATAGAGGTAATACGCAGAGACTAGTGTGATGGTGCTTACTCTGAGTCATCTTACAGACTAGAATCACTTTCTGAGGTTGCTACAGGAACTGATTGGGTTCATAGCTTTACTAGCCTTCAGTCTGTCTCACACTGCCTGAGGTAAGCTAGCCACCGAGGTTAAAAAAAGATTGCAAATGTTTACCTGACAACTTGTTGAAATATGATTCGTTTAAAAAGTAATTCATTAAAAAACCTGAACAGTTTTTGCAAAATCATTTAAAAGCATCTCTCTAGACAAACATACACATAATTCACCCCTTAATGCAAACAAGTAGAATATAAATACATGAAAAATGTTCAATTTTATTGACCATTACGAAATGCACATTAAAAATTTTATGTTCTAAATAAAAGTGGCATATTGTACATTCAAAATTTTATTGTTATTTTATTTCTCTTTGTGTTTACTTTTACTTTTGTTTGTTTGTTTCTAGAAAATATTTTATATTGTCCAGAGTGGCCCTCAATTTGCCATGTAGCCAAAGCTGGGTTTGAACAATTAATATTCCAGATTCCATCTTCCATATGTTGTAATTACAAGTGAAGGCTGTCATGCCTGATTTCTAGGAAGCATTTGTTCGAAAAAGTAATAAGGTGAGTAGTAATGAGGTCAGAGAAGCTGAAAGTAACATCAAGGCCAACTTAACAGCTGAGAATCTTGTCATTATGATTACAAAAGGCTACACACGTGATGATATCAAGCCATGACTACAGCATGTTATGTGCCATATGAATGGGCTCTGTTTGTTGTGCTAATCTCGATATTCTGTTTTTGATAATTTATCTAATATCTGTAATGTTTAGTTTGGGGCAAGTGTGGGGAAAGATGCATAGGACTCTTCCCATGTACCTCTTCGCAATCTGTGACGTAACTCTATATCTTTCAAAATAAGAAGTCTTTAAAAACAGGTAAAGCAAAATATAGGATTTCTCCTCTCAAATACATGCTCAATATATTTTCATGTAGAAGGGTGCTAATGTTACCATCATCAAGATTAAGAAATGAACAATCCCAAGGCTTTTCTTGTCTTTCTGTTCTAGTTACTATCCACTCACTCAGGGTTTTGTTACTAGAGTGATGCATTATTCTTTTTCTGTTTTTTGTTTGTTTGTTTGTTTGTTTGTTTGTTTTATGTAGCCTTGGCTGTCTTGAACTCACATTGTAAACCAGGCTGGCTTCGAACTCAAAGAGATCCATCTGCCTCTGGGGTCTTCCTCGGATGATTACAGTCCCTGTTGTAGATTCTCTTCAATAAAAGTCATCTACCCAGTGCTGGTGCCGAACGTGGTGTTTACTGAGGGGTTTTGTATTACGGGGCTTTCGAGGATACACGCTTGAGGTTTAATTAAGACAGGGAAACATCTATATAGCTTAAAGCTGTTGGCCTTTCGCTAGGGTAGTCTCTCAGCTAGCTACTAACTTAACCCTTCTTCCTGCTCTCTCCATGTGCTTCCCATTCTACATCCCTGCTCCACTCTATCTCCCTCTGTCTTCCTTCTTTCTCCATCTGCTTCTCAGTCTACCCCAAAGTCCAGCCAATAAATATGTCCCGTCCCAGATCAGGCAACCAGCTCTTTATTATGCAAAAAGCCATATTCCTTATTAACTAGTAGGCTGAGGAAGGTCGCCCTTCCCAAGGCAGCTTGCCTTGTTTTTAAATACAGGTGAGGAAGTGACATTACATATCTTGCTAGTGGGGTGTTACTGGTTTCAAATTACTGTTAAGAACACACATTTTCATAGCCAGAAAATAGGATATTTGTGCATTATCCCAACGGCTTTGGAAAAGCAAAAAGGAAAGACTGAATTCTGTCGAAGCACTGAAAAGTGGGTAGAACGTTTGGAGATGTTAGCAACGGAAGAGATGGTGGTGCTGGAAGTGTCTGATCATTCTCAGACACTGTATATTTCTTCTTGTTTCTTTTTACGAGTTACAGTTTTAACTTTGCATCATTTTTAGACAATTATATTCATGTTTTTGCAGAATTTGAAAGTTACAGTGTTCACAAGAAATTATTTTAGCTCAAGATAAAATGACAGTGACACGTGACTAAGGTTGTGTTTCTCAGCTTGCTTTTACGTTGCTTGTACTCTTTACCAGGGAAAGCCTTTGCTTGTTTTCTCTGTAGAATTTCACTCAGCTTAAAGTTTAACATATTCTACAGGACACCTTTATCTTCTCTTTCAACACCTTTAGAGACATAAAAGGAAAAGGGGATTTTAGCTTTCATTTAAAAGGAAAAGGGGATTTTAGCTTTCATTTTGGATTCCATTCCCCTGTGTATTTGGTTGGCTCTGGCCCCTGTTGGGGGATTCTACCACACTTTTCACGTTCTTACCCAGGGAATCAAGATATCTGGATAACCAAAATAAATGACAGTGCAGGTGTCAGTGTTGGTTCTGGGCTTCATAGGAGGCCACTGAGTATTTGGTTTCCATTGTCATCTGGTGTTTGCTCATCTTTTCACTGATGAGCCTATAGGTTAAAAGGTTATTTGTGCATGCATATAGGCGCTGATAGCTGTCAACTTCAAAACATTTCATAATATTGATTTTGTGTGCTGCTTTATAATATATGAAAAACCTTAGATTGAATTTCTGACTTACCCCTTAGTTGTGCTGACTTGAACTTACTAATCATTTCCAGTTGTATCAATCCAAGCAAATTTAGGATTCAAAATGTGTCACTCATTGAATTTTTTCCAGAGGGACTATAAAAATAAATTCTATTTTGTTTTTTAAAGGGCTACTCTCTCCTGGCCCTGTATTTTATGATATCTTGAATACAGAAATTATTTCTAAATTAGAGTGAAATCTATCCACTCTTAAGACAACTTGTAACTTCTAGCAGTTGGAAACTAGTTTGTAATTGACTTGTTTACTATAAAGACAGATCACTCACAAGCAGCCAACCAACAGGCTTTGGTATTGGGGGCTGCTGGATGAGCTAGGAATGAGAAAGTGAAGCAGATGCAGTTTTACCAGCCAGATACTGTATTTCTTGTACTTTTGTGCTGTTCTGCCCAACCCTCCTCTTCTGTGTTCCCTGGAGGCCTTTCCAAATCTCTTTCTTATGAAGCTGCGTATTGAAGAAGTCTCCTTTCCCTTACCTAAATTTTTAAAAAATAGAGACACTATGCTTCAGTTCAGCTTTGTAACAGATGAATATGCATGTATGTTCCACATAAACCAACACTTCAGAAGAATTAGACATTCTCAGAACAACAAAAAAAAAATAACATTTTTTGGTTATCTACAGTTCTGAGAATTTTTTTAGGGTGATTTGTTTCCAATCTTCCATTTTCTAGATCATATTTTTATCCAAAGAGGAGAAAAACACTCTAAATTCTAGTTTCCTTGGCATATATGTAGTGAGTCAGTACGTTCAGTACAGATAAATTACAGACCTGTAGTTTATGATGATACTTAAAAACAAAAAACAAACAAACAAAAAAATAAACAACGAACAAAACACTTCATTATCTCTCTTCCCATACTGAAGAGGAAGGAATTAGGTGATGCTTATTTTAATGTGCAGAATCAATATTGTCAATCACTGCTGCTATGTGATGAGTCTCACTCATAAGACCCTACATCCTAGAAAATCTCCATGCCATGCTTCCATCAGCTCTGTCTTGGGTCGGAGTCTGGGCATGCTAGAAATCCCAGCTGTGACGGGATCTCTGACCCTCTTCATGTAGCACCTCACCAGAAAGAGGCTCCAGGGCTGACAGGGACTCTGGCCACAGGGGACCTGTATAATTAGGTTTTGAGTCTTAGTCAGTTTTCAGATGATAGGGCTGAATGTTATGATTAAAAAAAGATCCAGGTTTTCTTTTTGATGATGAGTTCAGAAGGGAAACCAGAATCTCTGTCATAGAAAGCTGTAAAATATGAATTAAATTGTCACGAGGGATGAGGCAGAATAAAATACACACTGTCACTTCAGATAACAAGGTGTTCAGGTGACAGTCATATAGACAAACAGATAATTACAAAACATTTGGGGATGTCATACTCTAGACTTGTAAAAATCAATTGCCATTTTCCTTCCCTTAAATCAATAATAAAAAAGTCAAGTTTAAAGAATTTATGTTCATAATTTTGCTACCATTTAAAAAGCTCTATTATTTTTTAAATGGATGTTAATTTGTTTGCAACATTAAACAAAACAACTGTTTCCAATTTTTCATACTTACAAAAGAACAGACCCTCTGGCCTTCAGTTTCTCCATGATAGTGCCTCTTAATCTTTAATAAGCTCATAATATTTAAGCTCTCAACTAACCTGAAAAATTGTAGATACTTTCTTTAAGGCCTTTCCTGTTCTTTACATATCATATTAAAACCTAAAACTATAACACATATTTAATTTCTCTAGTAAATAATTACCATTCATAACTGATAAAATATTGAAAAATCCATTGAGCATATGTGAGATATAATAATAAAACATATTCTGGGTTTTGGAGAGATATTTAAAAACAACAACTTGGGAACAAATTTAGCTTAAATTCATCACATATATAGTTAATGCAACTTTAAAACAAAGGTAGAAGAGGCACGCGTCCATGATGACATAGGTATGTGTGGTACTGTGATAGGTTTGCCTTCTTCCCCTGGGAAACCACAAGGCTTCACAAGGCTCTGGGAAAACAGAGCAAACACCTGTTTTTTTATTTGACAGTTAACATTTCATCAAATATTGGGGGCCCATGCATAATTCTTAGCATTGTTTTCTCTCACCCAACTTTGTTTCTTTCTGTTCTATTCACTCTAACTTATGAATTTAGCCAAATGTCAGAATCAGATTTTTTTTTTTTACAAGAATCACTGGATCTCTTGTTTCTTTCTTTGTAGACTTTTATCTGTTTTTACTTTATGAGTGTGGTGTTTCGCCTGCGTGTAGTAATGACTGTATGCCCCATGTGTGTGTGGTGCCCGAGAAGGCCAGAAGAGGGTGTCAGATCTTCCGGAACAGAAGTGAAAGACAGTTTTGAGCTCCCATGGGGTGCTGGGAACTGAACCTGAGTCCTCTGCCTGAGTAGCCTTATTCATGTGCACTCCTCTTTTTCTCTGTTGTTTAGATAATAAATCTTTTTTTTTTTTTATTCTTCAGCTTTGGTGAGCTGTACACTACCTACCAATGTCCTGTTGGAATACCACAAGAACTGTAAAGTCATCATTAAATTCAACGTCTATGCGTCATAAGTTAAAAAACAACACCAAAATTTAAAACAAACAGCACTATTTGTAAGTGTAAGTGTAAAAGGAAAAGAACTTCATTATTTTCATTTTAATGAATTCTCATGCTGCTTTATTCTAGTGTTAGAACATGGCTGTTTCCACCACAGAAAGGTTTTATTTCCTTCAGTCATGTCTAGCCATGGCCGAACACCCACATGGAGTGGAGAATCCTTATGAATGTGACACAAGAGAAAATTATAAACAAAAATATACATGTAAAATATGAGAGGGTTTTTCTTTCTTTCTTTCTTTTTCTTTCTTTCTTTTGCTTTCTTTTTCTTTCTTCCTTTCTTTCTACGGTGAATCCTTAATATGTATACTTTAAAAACTTTTTTTTATTATTAGTTACAATTTATTAACTCTTTGTCTCAGCTATATCCCACTCCCTCATTCCCTCCCAACCCCACTCTCCCTCCCTCATCTCTTCCCTGCCCCTTTCCAAGTCCACTGATTGGGGAGGTCTTCTTCCCCTTTCATCTGACCCTGATTTATCAGGTATCTTCAGGGCTGGCTGCAAAGTTCTCCTCTGTGGCCTAGCAGGGCTGCTCCTCCCTTGGGGGTGAGGAGGTCAAAGAGCCAGCCATTGAGTTCATGTCAGAAATAGTCCCTGTTCCCCTTACTCGGGTAACCCACTTGGTTACTGAGCTACCTCGGGCTACATCCGAGCAGAGGTCCTAGGTAATATCCATACATGGTCCTTGGTTGGAGAAACAGTCTCATATAAGACTCCTTTCCCCAGATTTATTTGTTTGTTTGTTTAAGGTAATGTTTTTATCTTAGGGATTTGGAACAACATGCCATTAATAAATAGGGCTGATAGTCTGGGGTAGTGAGTGAAGAGATCTGACCCTGACCAAGGCTTTCTGAGTCTTTGTCATTCCAGATGTTGCCCTCAGAGATGAAACAGGGATTGCCACTGCAATATACGAACACTTTTTGGCAATAAATCAATAACAAGGACCCTAAGAATGGGTTTCCCATCTTTTCTTGGGATAGGCTTCTTTGCAGCTAGTGAAGTAAAAGTGGAAGCATCTAATTTTCAGTAAATTCTTCATACTCTTGATGCACAGAGAAGGGTGAAGGGAAAACTACAGAAGCTATGGCTCAGACTCCTTTTGAGAATTACTACAGGAAGTCAGGATAGATGCAAGGTATTCTGTAATGGGTTGTTTATGTAAGAACATTGGCAAAGATACTTTGTTGCAGTGACTGCCAGAGTTATGAAGTGCCAATTGTAGCTCAGGATGCTCCATTTCTTTGGTAGTGGTGTAGTGGTACTCCTTGTTTAGCTCAACTCTTCCAACAAAATCTAACTCAGTTATCTGAATCTCATCTTTCGTGAAAGTAATCTAAAGTACATTTTAAATATACCATACTTTCCTTTAATATTAGAATTTCTCCTTATCATTAAATTTAGTAGACTTATAAAGAAATGACTTGTGCGCTTAAGGATATATTATTTTTATTTAACCCATCATGTCAAAACCACGGTTTCACAGACACTGGTCCCTTCTACCTGCCTTGCAGCAGACTCCAATCTTTAGACTTACTCTATATCCCCGCAAACACCTGTCTTTCATATTGAAAGCAACTCCTCGTGTTACTTTTCTAGATGTTCCCTTCCAGTAATACAATCCAGGTCTACTTTTTTTTAAAGCTTCTGTGGATAGTCAGCTGAAAACCATTCAGTCACACATATTAATCCTGCATGCCCTGACCTATAATCCTGAAAGCAACCTTCAATTACCGATGGCACATTAACGCTAATAGCTCTTCTGTGCCCTTGCAACACACACTTTCCAAATCTCAGCCACGTAATGAAATAAAGCTTACTTCCTCCTTCTCATGTATTCTAGTAACATAGGACAGCGCTGCTGGGTGTCACTGTGCCATGGAAACATATGGCCTTCACATTTTTCGCTTAGGAAGGAGAGCACCCAGAGAATATTACTGAGAACTTCTTTCTACTTGCTATGGCACATTTCTTTGGCTCGGATGTACCCTGATAGATGCAGCAATGCTCAGGAAATGTAGAGGGCAAGAAAGATGTTTGCCAAGCACTGTCTACTTCAATTCTGCTTTTTAACCTTCAGGTCTTAAATAAGTTTCCACTTTCTTTTCCTTTTCTGTAGATTCTTCATTCCTTCTTCCATGAGAACTCGTTGCTTTTCTTCTGCATTTTACATCCATTTATTCCTGAGTATTTTTTTTTTTGTATATTCATATCCACCAATCTTTTCTTACTAAGACCATACCCTGTAATTTCTTCCTAAATTGTCCAAGTGTGCAAGGAACACAACATGCTACCCACAGTGGCCATGAATATAGTCCAAAACATTTGTTTTGGACATCATTTCTGAATGTAGAAAAGTTGGACATTGTGCTAACAGAAAGGAACTGTTAGGAAAATGCTTGCCACACAAGAATGAGGACTTGAGCATGGTTCCCCAGCATCCACGTAAAAAGCTGCGTGTAGCCATTAATGTTTATAATCCCAGTGCTGGAAAGCTAGACAAGGATGATATATAGAGCTCACTAGTCAGCCAGTCTAGCCAAATTCATGAGCTCCAGGTTCAAGGAGAGACACTGCCTTAAAAAATAAGGTGGAGAGAGATTCAGAAAGACATCTAATGTCAGTATTGCTCTGATCTCCACCTATACATACACACACAGCAGCTCACAAAGTTTGAACATCCCTATGACCCTTTATTCCCTAGAATGTTATCTTAAACTAGTGAAGATTCTAACTTTTCCTTTTCTTATCTTCACTTAAGGTTCAGGATTTTCACATAACTGTAATGTCACTGTAAGCTAAGTTGTTCTCATAAGGTTTTAGAAATTCTATTAGTTACAGCATTGTGTTTTGGCACTAACCTACTTATCAGTGTCTAGTATATTTTGAGGTGCCAAGGTTAAGTTTGTTTGTTTATTTTTCTTTTCTCATTTTGACAAAAGCTAGAATTATGTGAAAGGAGGTATACATAACTGGGGAATTGCCTCCATCAGGTTGCCTGTAGCCCAATTGGTGGAAGATTTTTTTTTCAATTTACTATTGATAATGGGAAGGCCTTCACTGAGGTGGTGTCATCACTAAAAAAGTTATCCTGCATGGTTTAAGAAAACAAGCTAAGCAAGCTGTGAAAAGGATGCCAGTAGGCAAAACTCCTTTAAGACCTCTACTTGAGTTCCTGCTTCTAGGTTCATATCGAGTTTCTGCCTGAGTTTCATGATGTAGGATGAAATAAAAACTTTTCTTCCCAAGTTGCTTTTTTAATACTTACGACAACAACAGAAAGCAAGCTAGGGTATGAAACTTTTTCTATTGTCTCTTCTTGTACCCCTATCTTCTTTTTAAATAAAAGGTATATATATATATATATATATATATATATATATATATATATATATATATATATATATATATTAAATAGTTTATTTAAAAGAACATGTGTTCATAAAAGGGTAAAACTGCAAATGTAGCACATTTTCCAAGGTATTACAATGACAGTGAATACCTTCTCTGCAAATGTTTATGCAGTAAAAATAAAGAAGAGGAATCGGCTATCATGTGTTTTATTCATTTTTCCCCCAAAGTGTATACTATAAGATTGCAATTTATAAATTTATTTAAGAACTTCTGAAGTGAAGACAGTAAGAAGGAACAGCTTCAAAATTTTTCAGTAAAAGCCATATGACCAGTACCTTCTACAGCACAGTGGGCAGCAACAGCCATAACCATAGCCACCAAAGCCACCATAGCCACAGCCATAGCCACAGCCATAGCCATAGCCATAGCTTAGGCCACCATAGCCATAACTCAGGCCTCCATAGTATCTGCCATAGTAACACATGGTGTCAGGAGTGGACTGTTCAGAGGAAGACAAGCAGTAGGTTTCTGGAGTCTGGGTGTCGCCATCTGCCAAAGGCCTTTTTATATACCTGGGTTGTTGTTGGCAAACTACAGCCATTGTAGTATCACACATCTCTGCAATGTGCTTCAGAAAACATCAGGGGTCTTTCATGAGACTGTTTCTCCAACCAAGGACCATGTATGGATATAACTTAGAACCCCTGCTCAGATATAGCCCATGGTAGCTCAGTATCCAAGTGGGTTCTCTAGTAAGGGGAACAGGGACTATTTCTGACATGAACTCAATGGCTGGCTCTTTGACAACCCCCCCCCCCAAGGGAGGAGCAGCCTTACTAGGCCACAGAAGAGCACATTGCAGCCAGTCCTGAAGAGACCTGATAAGCTAGGGTCAGATGGAAGGGGAGGAGGACCTCCCCTAACAGTGGACTTGGAAAAGGGCAGGGAGGAGATGAGGGAGGGAGGGCGGGATTGGGAGGGAATGAGGTAGGGAGCTATGCCTGAGATACAAAGTAAATAACCTGTGATTAAAATAAAAAATAAAAAAAGAGTTATATCATATGACAGAATTATGTCCTACTGTGCTGTATTCAGTGAACTACATGAAGAATCATCTAGAGACCTGAATTATAACATATTCATCATTCTACCATGGGATCCTGAGGTAAGAACACAAGTATCTCAGCTATGCAGCCTTGTGTGTCCAGTAATTCACAACACTATTATATATTTTAAAGAAGTTTCTAGATAAGTACATTGCGTTTACGTCATTCTACACCTCCCTTCTTCCCCGTCAGCTCTTGTCTTCTCCCACTGTTTCTTCTTTAATTCATAACCATTGTTTTAGAATTAGCATCATTGCATATATATTAATATATTATATATCCTATAGTACATGATACGTGTAATATGTTAGTATATATTATATATTCTGTATTATATTGAATTATTATTGTCGCATATATTGTATATATTACATAATATATCATGTAATATACAATATGTAATATCATATATAATATTATATAATCAAGCACATATTATATATTATTATTACTATATATAACATGATATGATAGATAATATATTTTATATTATTATATATATGCAGCAATAATTACATATGTATATATTTGAGTTCATTTATTGTTTCTTATATGTAAATGTATTTGGGGATAACTACTTGGGCTTGAATAACCTTACAGTGGTCTTGTTCCTGAAAAAAACAAACAGACAAACAAACAAACAAAAAAAAACGATTCTCCTTTGCTTAGTAACCAGTGGCTATTGGAGTTTTTCCTCCAGGTGAGGAAGTGAGACTTTTTGGATTTTACCCCAAACCCCTTAAAATTTCATCACACCCCATTAGAAATTGATCATTATGTGTTATGATCAATTACGATTATTATTATTGTTAAGGCAGCTGTTGTTGATATGCCATTCGTTCAGATTCCCTGTCATTTCTAGAAGATATTATCTTGTAGAAGGCATCTTGACCCTCTGGATCTGACAATATTTCTTTCCCTCTTCTACAATAGTCCCTAAACCCTAGGTATCAGTGTTTGTTGTAAACATACCAATTGGAGTTGGACATTTCATGGTTTACTTTTTCTGGCCAGTTGTAGATCTCTGTAATATTTTTCATCTGCTACAAACAGAAATATCTTTGATGAGGGTTCAGATCTCTGAGTGGGGATAAGGAAAAGTATGTAAAATGCAATTAGAAATGTTAGCAGTGTGTATTTTTCCCCTGTGGTCTGTGATCATGTGTAACTGGTTAGATTTATAGTCTCAGGCATGAGTTCCCTTCTATCCAGTGGGCTTCAAGTCAATTAGAAAGCTGAAGGTGTGTAAGGTCTTTGCACATGTACCTCCTAAAAATATTATAGAAGTCTGCAGTTCTTCACGTTTGTAAGTTGACATCTTAAAGTTTTTCTTCACAGATTGTGTTAGAAAAACATACTTTCCAGTAAAACACAAATATTAACCACGAAGAACAGCAGTCCATAGGCCACCTCCCACACCTAGCACAGATCAAAGTAGATCTCTACCTATTACTCTTTTTGTATGTTAACTGTTGCTTGAAGACAAACTTTTGGATGTTGTTCTAGGCTGTTCTTGTACTAGATGAGCCTGTTTTGGTAGTTACTATGACGACCATCCATGTTTATCATACAGTTTAAATATTTCCCAAGTTGTATAGAAAACAGTTATGAAATTGTTTCTAAAATAAAATTCTTGGGCTATGCAGATGGCTCAGCAGGTAAATTCGCTTGCACTCAGGCCTAAGAACCTGAATTTGGTCCTTATATCCCACCAGTTGTCCTTTATCCTTCAACACATTCAGATATCACACACACACACTCATAACTAAACAAATAAATAGCAAGGAGAAAAAATGCACACAATACTAAATAACTTAAAGTAAATAATAAATCAGCTTTTAAAGTCCATCTGATATAACCTACATACCATGTGGCTCAAAAGCAGAAATGTTTTAAATTTTTAAAAATTTTTTTCAATATTATTATGTAATTACAACATTCTCCCTTCCCTTTTCCATGTTCAAACCCTCACATGCAGCCCCCTCCTTGCTACCTTTCATAGTCATGGCCTTTAAACAAATTGTTCATATATAAATGTACATATATTTATATATTCCTTGTTTTTAAAATTATAAACAAGGTCTTTCATTGACAGAATATTTATATAGTTTTCTCTTTGAATTAATGTTTCCATTTAATTTTACCAATTTTATTATGTGAATAATAGAAGAAAGTTATATGTACAAAGACATTATAAAAACTTGTCTCATGTGATTATGGAGGATGATAAATCTGAGCTCGTTTGAGTTAATGTCATTATGAAACTCTGAGTTCAAAGACGAAGGTGCTGCTACAGAGACAGAGTGATATCTTCAGCTGGAGCCTACAGGGTAGATTTTCCTTTACGTGGGGGTAATCAGGCTTTTGTCATTCAGGCCTTCAACTGATTGGTTGAATCCATACACAATTAGGAAGACGTCTTCTCAAATATTAATTTCATCCAAAAACATCCTCAGAAAACACTTCCTAAAGAAACTGATAAACTATTTAGGCAGCAGATGGCCCATCCAGTAAACAAAAGACTTTCATTCACAGTACTAAGACTTTCTTGATATATCTTGTAGAAAACTCTGCCATGCATTGTTATTAAAAGTGTATTCTGGTTATTTTAAATTTACAAACTATTTCCTGAACTAAGCAGAGATTATTTTTCAAAATTAAGACATTGTAATGCTTATTCCTACAAAGCTGGCCAAGAAAATAAACACATTTTTATACATTGGTGAACAATTTTCATTATAAAAACCTATTTTAATAACATGGATATCAGGTCTTTTATACATGACAGGAAACTGAGAAAAGGTTCTCATTTTAATAAATATTAATAATGAGTATTATTTTAATGTAGCAATGTTATTTGATTCTTTGCTATATATTAAAAGTTACCTTAGTGTCTACCATCTATTTTATGTTCTACCCTCCATCTCAACAGAGGCAAGGTTGTGACTATGGAGTCCTATAGCTACTTGCTATATAATAAGAAAGATTTAATGAAAATAAATGAATATAATTCAGCTTCTATACTCATTTCATTAGTTTAATGCTAGACTTATAATAAATATAACACAGTAAGTAAAGAAGGCGGTTACTGGCATTTAATTTTTAAAAAATGGAATTTTCAAGCTTACATTTGTACTGACTTTTTTTAAAAGGGTCAGAGTTAGGGTTAGACATTGTGGGGGTGAGTTGAGCAAGTTTGAAGTCTGCAGGGAAGGTGGGAAGAAAGACCATGAGCAAAGGCACAGGCCAAGTACAAGTGCTTCAGGAAGACCAGAAGAACAATCACACTCTGCTCTATTTGAGTCCCTCAGTTGCTAGGAAAGCAAACATTCTTTTAAACGGCCTCTCAACAGTTCAAGCTTTAACTCTACAGGATCATCTCTCATTTGGTGAACTTGAAACGAGCCATTCGGAAGTTTAATGAATCTGAGAAGCACCCTCAGAGCAGCACTTGTGTCGCTTCAGAATGGCCAGTGCGGAGACCGTCTGATCGTGCTATAAAAGGGCAACCGTCTCTCCTCTTTCCTAAACTGTAATAACACAGTATCTCCTGCAGCTCTATCTGACAACATTTATTGGGTAGCAGTTTGGGAAACATGCTGAGCCTCAACAAATTGATACATCTGTCTCAGTGGTCAGGAGTGCAAACTGTTCTAGCAGGCAACCTGAGATCAGCTCCCACCATCCACATTAGGCAGCTCACAACTGTCTGGTATCTAGCTTTCTTCTGCATTCTGCATATACTTTGCTCTCATGGAGAAACAGATATGTACATACACTTAGAATTAAGATAAAAATAAGCAGAGGAACAGGTAGTTTGCTATGAGATTGTGTCTTCTAGAAATGTCAGAAGCCACACTCATAAAGTCTCACCAGCATGATTGCCTGAAAATGACCCAAGCAAGGACAAAACCAATAGACATGGTAATGTGTACTGGGAAAGCTCATGAGGCCTCAACCCTAAACAAGAACTACAGTCAACTAAAGAATGGTGAAAGTTGAAAAAGTAGTTTCACCCCTCTGGAAAATATATGCATATTCTCATATATGTGTGTATGTATATTCTCGTGTGTGTGTGTGTGTGTGTGTGTGTGTGTGTGTGTGTGTGTGTGTG